>NW_016916321.1:31098-35624 GCF_001483705.2 Eufriesea mexicana | reverse complement strand
CATAACTAAACGTAAACTATCTAAACCTAACCTGCCGCGACCAATATTGCTGGCCTCCCCAGAGCCATAAGAACACATTAATGGAGAATAGATGGCAGAAATCCACAGAATCGCCGCGTACATCAGAAAGGCATACCTACACACACCTACCCGAAACAAACTGAATATAACCAAACATAGCACAGCTCAACGTAACGTGCCGGGACAGATATTTCTGCCCTCTCAAGAGCCGGGAAGGACCCACTAGAGCACAGTGGGTCGCAGAATCCCACCGAAAACCAGTTTACAGCACAAAAGTTGGAACTATCCTAACCAAACTTATCCGAACCCAAACTACGAGATTGTGAACTGACTCAGCATTAGGTGCAGAAACCACTATTGCTGGCATTCCAAGAGCCAAGCACAAAATATTAGTGCAGAAAAGGGCGCAGGAAGCCACCTGGCAGCGTACTATAGCACTAAGGTCAAAGCTATCCTGTCCTAACATAGCCAAAGGTAACATAACCAAACGAAAACTATCGAAACCCCACCTGCCACGACCACTATTGCTGGCCTCCCCAGAGCCATCAGAACTCATTAGTGGGGAGTAGGACGCAGGAACCCATAGAATCGCCGTGTATAGCGGAAGAGACAGAGCTACACAAACCTTACTAAAACCAACAGGACATAAACAAACATAGACTGACTCAACCTAGCGTTCCGAGACAGCTGTTGCTGCACACTCCAGAGCCAAGCAGGCCATTTTGGAGCACAGTAGATCACAGAAATCTACCGAACTGCAGCGTACAGCACACAAGTTAGAGCTACCTTAACAAAACTTACCCTAGCCCAACCTACCCGAACGTAACATAACACAACATAACGTGCCGAGACCACTATTTCTGCCGTCCCGATAGCAAAGCTGGACATACTAGAGCACAATAGAGCTCCAGAATGCGCCGAATAGCAGTCTATAGCATAGAAGTTAAAGCTGCCCTAACCAAACTATGCCCAACCCAACCTAACCGAACGTAACATGACCAATCATGGTGTGACGAATCAACTATTTCTGGCCCTCCCAGGGCCAAGTTGAAAATATTAGAGCGCTGAAGGGAGCAGAAATCCGCCTAATAGCAGACTATAGCACTACAGTCAAACCTATCTTCTTCTAACCCGACCCATCGTAATATATCCGTACGTAACATAACTCAACGTAACGTACCGCGACCGCTGTTGCAGCCCTTCACAGAGCCAAGCAGTACATACAAGAGCACAGTATGGCGCAGAAATCCACCGAATAGCAGTGTAAGGCGCAAAAATTGAAGCTGTCCTAACTAAACATATCATGACCCAACCCAACAGAACGTGACATGACTCAACGTAACGTGCCGATACCACTATTTCTGGCCATCCCACAGCCAAGCTGAAAGTATTACAGCACTCGAGGGCGCAGAAACCCTCCTGGAAGCAGACTATAGCACTGAAGTCAAAGCCATCCTCTCCAAACCTAACTAATCGTAACATAACGGAACATAACCAAACTCAGCACAAGGCACCGCGTCCATAGCTGCTGGGCACCCAAGAGTCAAGCAGAATACATTAGTTGGGAGTAGAACGCAGAAATCATCAGAATAGCAGTGTAAATCAGAAAAGTCGAAGCTACCCAAACCTAAAACAAACCAATCGATCATAACCAAACATAGACTACCTAAAACTAACGTGCCCCGACCGCTATTGCTGCCCGCCCCAGAGCCAAGCAGGACTTACTAGACCACAGTAGAGCGCAAAAATCCACCGAAAAGCAGTGTACAGCACAAAAGTTAGAGCTGTCCTTACCAAACTTTGCCTAGCCCAACATAACCGAACGTAACCTGACAAATTGTAAGGTGCAGAGACCGCAATTGCTGGCCTTCCCAGAGCCAAGCTGAAAATATTAGAGCACTGTAGGGCGCAGAAGTCCACCTAATAGCAGACTATAGCACTAGAGCCAAAGCTATATTCTCCAAGCCTAGCCAAACGTGCCATAAACAAACGTAACAAAGCATAAACCAAAAGGCAGCGACCAGTACTGCTGGCCTCCACAGAACCAAGCAGAACACGCTAGTGGAGTGTAGGAAGCAGAAATCCATATAAGATCTGCGTATAACAGGCAAGTTGAAGCTACGTAGCGTACACCAAACAAAAAGAACATAAACAAGCGTAGCCTAACTGAACCTAACGTGCCAAGACCGTTCCTGCTACCCTCTCCGGAGTTAACCTGAACATGCTAGAGCACTGTTGAGCGCTGAAATCCATAGAATATCCATAGAATATGCACAAGAGTTAAAGTTACCCTATCCATTCAGAGCTTAACCCAGCATAACCGAAATTAACCTGACTCTACAAAGCGTGGCGAGGTAACTATTTCTGGCCTTCCCGGAGCCAGGCAGAAAATATTAGCGCCCTGTGCGGCGCAGAAATCCACCTAAGAGCAGACGATAGCACTAAACCCAAAGCTATGCTCTCCTAGCCCAACCACTCGTAACATCACAAAACGTAATCAAACCGAGCATAACGTGCCGCGATTACTAGTGCTGGCCTCCCCAGAGCCAAGCAGATAACGTTAGTCGAGGGTAGAATGCAGAAATCCATAGAATCGCAGTGTACATCTTTAAGGTCCAAGCTACCTATGCCTGACCCAAACCAACAGGACATGGCCAAACATAGCCTAACTAAACCTAACCCGCCGAGACGGCTATTACTGCTAACCTAAGGGCCAGGAAGGTCATACTGGAGCACAGCAGCGCTCAGAGTCCCACCGAATAGCAGTTTAATGCACAAAAGTTGAAGATACCCTAACCAAACATAGCCCCTACCAACCTTACCGAAAGTAACCTGAAACAACATAAAGTGCCGAGATCACTATTGCTGGCCTTCCCATAGCCAAACTGAAGATATTAGAGCTCTGTATCGTGCAGAAATCCATATGAGAGCTGTCTATATCAGGAAAGTCAAGACTACCTATTCCAACCCCGAACCAACAGAAAATAGCCAAACATAGCCAAACCAAACCTAACGTGCCGAAACCGCTATTGCTTCCGTCCGCAAAGCCAAGCTGGGCACACTACAGCACGGTGGAGCGCAGAAATGCGCCGAACAGCAGTGTATAGCATAAAAATCAAACCTATCCTAGCCAAACATAGCCCAACCCAACATAACCGAACGTAACCTAACACAACTTAACGTGCAGCGGCCACTATTGCTGGCCCTTCCAGAGCCAAGCTGAAAATATTTGAACACTCAAGGGCACAGAAGCAAACCTAATGGCAGACTATAGCACTAAAGTCAAAGCTATCCTCTGCTAACCTAACAATTCGAAGAATGACCAAACGTAATGTAGCTCAACCTAACGTGGCGAGACCACTATTGCTGGCCTCCCCAGAACCATGCAGAATACATTAGCGGTGTGTGGAACGCCGAAGATGAAAGAATCGCAGTATATATCACACAAGTCAAAGCTACCCAGGCCCAACCCATGCCAAAACAACAGAGCCAAACATTGCCAAACTCAACCAAACACGCCCAGACAGCTGCTGCTGCCCTCCCAAGAGCCAAGCAGTACATAATAGAGCACAGTAGAGCGCAGCAGTCCACCGAATAGTTGTGTACAGCGCAGAAGTTAAAGTAATCCTAGCCAAACTTAGCCTAACGCAACCAAACCGAACGTAACCTGACTCAACATGACGTGCCGAGGCCACTATTGCTGGCCTTCCCAGAGCGAAGCTGAAAATACTAGAGCAACGTAGGGCGTACAAATGCACCAAATGGCAGACTATAGCACTAAAGCCAAAGCTACCCTCTCCTTCCCAACCAAACGTAAGACGACCCAACGTAACCAAACTCAGCCTAACGTGCCTCGATCAGTATTCCTGGCCTCCCCAGAGCCAGCAGACCACATTAGTGTAGAGTAGAACGCAGAAATCCATTGATCCGGATTATACTTGAGAAAAGTCGAATCTACCCGGACCTAACCCAAACCAAGGGAACATAAATGAACATAGCCTAACTCATACTAACGTGCCGAGAATGCTACTAATGCCCCTCCCCCCCGAGCCAAGCAGGGCATACTAGAGGAGAGTAGATCGCAGAAGTCCACCGCATAGCTGCGTACATCACAAATTTGAAGATATCGCAACTAAACTTTGGCTAACCCGACCGAACAGGAACTAACCTTTCTAATCGTAACGTGATGAGATCACTACTGCTGTCCTTCCCACAGCCAAGCTGACAATATTAGATCTCTGTAGGACGCTGGAATACGCCAAATAGCAGACCATAGCACGAAAGTCAAAGCTATCCTCTACTAACTTAACCAATCGTAGAATAACCAAACGAAATCTTACTCGACCTAACGTGCCACGACCACAGTTGCTGCCATCCCCAGAGCCAAGGAGAACACGATAGTGGATAGTGGATCTCAGAAATCCTTAGAATCGCAGCGTATATCAGAATAGACAGAGCTACCCAAATCTAACCCAAACCAACAGAACATAACCAAGCATAGCCTA
>NW_016916321.1:0-31038 GCF_001483705.2 Eufriesea mexicana | reverse complement strand
CAAGCAGGACGTAATCGAGCACAGAAGAGCGCAAAAATCCACCGAACTGCCGCGTACAGCACAAAAGTTAAAGCTATCCTAACCAAACATATCCCAAACCATCCTAACCGAACGTAACCTGACTCAACGTAACGTGCCGAGACCACTATTGCTGGCCTTCCCGGAGTCAAGCTGAACATATTATAGCACTGCAGGACGCAGGAATCCGCCTAATAGCAGACTATTGCACTAAAGACAAAGCTGCCCTCTTCTTGTCCAACCAATCGTATCATAACTGAACGTAACGTAACTCATACTAACGTGCCGGGACCGCTATTGTTGCCCAACCCAGAGCCAAGCCGTACATACTAGAGCACAGTGGTGCGCAGAAGTCCACCGAATAGCAGTGTACAACTCAAAAGTCAAAGGCTCCCTAACCAGACATTACCTAACCCAACCTATCAAGCGTAGAATATCTAAACCTAACGTGCCGCGATCATTATTGCTGGTTTCCCCAGACGCAAGCGGAATATGATAGGGCACAGAGGTCCATAGGATATCAGTGTTGAGCACATATGTCATAGCTATCCCAAGCTATCCCAACGAAACCTAACATAACCAAACGCAATATAACTCCACCTAACGTGCCGCGACCAGTATTTCTCGCCCCCGCAGAGGCAAACAGGAGATAATGGAGGACAGTTGTAAACCTAACCAAAGCTATCGTAACATACCCGAACGTATCCTATTTCAAGCTAACGTGCAGAGACCACCATTGCTGATCTCCCCAGCGCCAAGAAGATCATACAAGAGCACGCTATGGCGCAGATATCCTCCGAGTAGCAGTGTATAGCACAAAAGTCAGAGGTATACTATCCTAACCTAAGCAAGCGTAACATAAGCAGGCGTAGCGTAACCCAAGCAGACGTGCCGCGACAGCTGCTACTGGCCACACTAGAGACAAGCAGATTACAGCAGAGCAGTGTAGAACGCTGAAATCTCCCGAAAAGCAATGTGTAGCGCAAAAGTCGTAGCCACCCCTACCAAACGTACCCAGACCTAACAATACCATACGTAACATAACTTAACATAACGTGCGGAGAACACTATTCCTGGCGTCCACAGACACAAGCAGAGTCTGATAGCACACTGCAGTGCGCAGAAGACCATAGATAGCCCATAGAAACATAGGCTAACTGAACCTAACGAGCCGAGACCTCAACTACTGCCCTCCCCAGAACGAATCAGAACACATTACAGCACAGTAGAGAGGAGAAATCCACCGAAAAGCAGTATGTAGCACAAGAGTCATAGGTACCCTATCCTAACCTAGCAAATCGTAGAACTACCGAACATATACAAACCCAACCGAACGTGCCGCCACCGCAATTGCTGCCCCCTCGTACCCAAGCAGAACAAGTTAGAGGAGTGTTGATCGCAGGAATCCATAGCATCGCAGTGCATACCACAATAGTCGGTGTTATCCTATCCTGACATAACCAAACGTAACATAACCGAACGTAGCCTAGATCAACCTAACGCGCCCAGTCCTCTATAGCTTGCCTTTCCAGAGCCAAGCAGAACATACTAGTGCACAGTGCAGTGCAGAAATCCAACGATGAGCAGTGTGTAGCACAAAGGTCCAAGCGATCGTAGCCAAACCTAACGCAACCTAGCATGAACAAACGTAGCCTAATCCAACCGATCGTACAACGTCCGCCATTGCTGGCCTCCGCAGAGCCAAGCACGGCATATTAGAGCACCGTAGAGCGCCGAAACCCACCGAATAACAGTGTATAGCGCAAAGGTCGAAATTATCCTTTCCCAATCTAATCAAGCGTAACATAACCAAACATAACACTGCTCAGCCTAACATGACGCGTCCACTATTGCTGGCCATCCCAGAGCAAAGCGGAACGTATTAGAAGAGAGCAAAGAGCAGAAATCCACAGATTCGCAGGGCATAGCAGACAAATCTAAGGTACGCAGGCCAAACAATTGCTAACGTAGCCTAAGTAAACGTAGCCTATCTCAAACTATCCTGGTGAGACTACTATGACTGGCCTCCCCAGAGCCAAGCGGAACACACTAGGGCGCAGTAGAGAGCAGATGTCCACATAATAGCAGTATACGGCACAAAGGTCAATGCTCTCGTCTCCTAGCCTAACCAAACGTAACATAACCGAACGTTGCATAAACAGGCCCAACGTGCCTGGACAAATATTACTGGCCTCCCCTGAGTCTAGCAGAGTATATTAGAGCAATGTAGAGCGCAGAAATCCACCGGATAGCAGTGTATAGCGCAAAAGTCGGAGCTATCCTTTCCTAGCCTATACAAACGTGATATATTCAAACGTGACCTAACTTAAACTAATGCGGCGAGGCCACTATTGCTGTAAACCCTAGAGCGAAACAGAATATGCTAGTGCACAGTAGAGTCTAGAGAGCCACGTGAGAGCAACGTATAGCATAAGAGTCATAGCAATCATAACCAAACCAAACCAAACATAGCCAGACCGAACGTAACTTAACTCAACCTATCGAGACGCAACCACTATTGCTGGCCACGTCAGAGTCGAGCAGAACACACTAGAGGAGGGTAGAGCGCAAATATCCATAGAAACCACCTGAGAAGCAGAAAAGCCAAAGATATTCGAACCTAACCCAAACTAACAAAAACTAACCTATCGTAGCCAAACACGACGTAACTTGCCGAGACCCTTATTGCTCGTCTCCCCAGGGTCGAGCAGAGCATAGTAGAGCAACAAAGAGCGGAGGAATACGCTGAATAGCAGTGCATAGCACAAAAGTCGCAGTTACGCTATCCTAACCGAACCAAGCGAAAGATAATAAAAGGAAGATAGCTAACCCCAACCTACCTACACCACTATTAGTGTATTGGTGTATTCGTGTACAGCAAAAAGGTTAATGTCACAATTTCCTAACCTAAGAAATAGTAACACAGCCAAACGTAACATAACTGAAAGTAACATTCCGCGACCACTATTGCTGGCCTCCCCAGATTCGAGCTGAGTACAGCAGAGCGCAGTAGAGCGCAGAACATCTCCGAATAACAGTGTTCGACGCGAAAGACAAATCTGACCATGCCAAACCCAAACTAAAGAGGCATAACCAAACGTATGCTAACTCAACCTAGCGTGCCGAGGCAACCATTACTGGCCTCCTCGGAGTCGAGCAGATTATAGTGAAGCAACGTAGAGCGCAGAAATCCACCGAACAGCAGTGTATAGCACAAAAGTCAAATCCATCTTAATCAAATTTAACCCAACCTAACCTAACCGAACGTTACCTAGCCCAACATATTTTGCCATGGCCACCGCTGGTACCCTCCCCAGGTTCGAGTAGAGTATAGTAGAGCAACGAGGAGCTCAGAAATCCACCGAATGGCAGAGTATATGGAGAAAGGCAAAGCCATCCTATCCTTACCTAACCGAACTAACATAACCGAAAGTAGACTAGCTCAACCTAACGTCCCTAGATCAGTATAGCCGACCGCCTCAGAGCCAAACAGAATATACTAAAACAGAGTAGAGCGCAGAAACGCGCTGCACTGCTGCGTGAAGCACAAAGGTCGAAGATATCCTAACCTTGCCTGACGTAACCTAACCAAACCAAACGCATCCTAACACAGCGTGCGGAGACCACTATTGCTGCCCCCGATCCAGAGTCGAGCAGAGTGTAGTTCAGCACAGTAGAGCGCGGAAACCCACCGAATATCAGTCTATGCCAAGAAAGGCGAAGCTACCCAAAGCCGAACCCAAACAAGCATAACTTAAACAAACGTAACCAAGCTCCACCAAACGTGCCGCCACCACTATTTCTGGCATCACCAGAGTCAAGCTGAACGAATTAGAGCACAGTAGAGCGCAGGAATCAGCCGAGTAACATTGTACAGCACAAAAGTCAATGCTACCCTGGCCTAACCCAGCCAAACGTACCACAATCAGACGTAACGTAACACAAACGGGCGTGCCACGACAGCTGCTTCTGGCCTCACGAGAGCTAAGAAGATTATAACAGAGCAATCTAGAACGCTGAAATCGTCCGGATAGCCGTGCATAGTGCCAAAGTCGGGGCCACCCTAACCAAAGATAGACAAACCTACCCCAGCCAAACGTAACATAACTCAACCTTACGTGCCGAGAGCACGATTCGTGGCGTCCACAGAGGCAAGCAGACTGCGATAGCGCACAGAAGATCGCAGAAGTCCATAGAATTGCAGCGTGTAGCAAAAAGGTCGATGCTGTCCTAACCAAACACTACGTAACCTAACATAACCGAAACGTAATGTAAATCAACCTAACGAGCCGCGACCACTACTGTTGGCCGCCACGGGGCCGAGCAGATTGGAGTAGAGCTCAGTAGATGGCAGGAATCCATCGAGAAGCAATTTACAGCAAGAAAGTCAAAGCTACCCCATCCAAACTTAACCTAACGTGACCTAACGTGCCATACCACTATTTCTCGGATCCCAAGAGTCGGGCAGAGTATAGTAGAGCAGCGTATAGAGTAGATATCCACCGAATATCAGTGTGTATCACGAAAGTCTTATCTATCCAAAGGCAACACAGACAAGCGTAACGTAGCCGAACGTAACCTAACTCTACATAGCGGGCCGAGACCACCATTACTGGCCTCACCAGAGTCGAGCATAGTATAGTAGATCAACGTAGGGTGTAGAAGTCCACCGAATAGCAGTGTACATCACAAAAGTCTAAGCTACCCTCGCAGATCCTGACCAATCGTAACGTAACCGAACGTAACCTAACTCAACCTGACGTGTCGAAACCAGCATTGCGGCCACCCGCCTAGGGATAACAAGTACGTATTAGAGGAGAGTAGAGCGCAGAAATTCATATAATGGCAGGGCATAGCACAATAGGCGAAGTTGCCCTATGCAAACATATCCAAACGTAACATAATTTATCGTAAACTAGCTGACCATAAAGCGCCACGACCACGATTACTGGCCTCCCCAGTGACGTGCAGATTATAGTAGAGCACACTGGGGCGTATGAATCCGCCGAATATCAGTGCGTACCACGAAATTCATATTTGTTCAAACCAAGCACAAACAAACATGACCGACGTAGCACAGCCCAAACTAACGTGTCGTGACCACTATTGCTGTCATATCCAGAGCCAAGCTGCGCATATTAGAGCTGAGTAGAGAGCATGAACCACCGTGTAGCAGCGTACATCAGAAAAGTCAAAGCTTCCCTCTCCTAACCTAACCAAACATGACATAAGCAAGCATATCCTAACTCAACATAACGTGCCGAGACCACCATTGCCGCCTTTTAAAGGGCCAAGGAGAGGTTATTAGAGCAATGTAGGGTGCAGGGGTCCTCCGGAGAGCGGTGTATAACATAAGAGTCCAAGCTACACTATCCTAACCTACCCAAACGTTACACAACTGAACGTAATGTAACTCAGCCTAACGTCCCGAGACCACAATTGCTGCCCTCCCCAGATACAATCCGAACATACCAGAGCACAATGGATTGCAGAAATCCACCTAAGAGCAATATACAGCACAGGAGCTAAATCTATCCCAACCAATCTTAGCTTAACCCAACCTATCCGAACGTTACCTGTCTCAATGTTACGTGCCGAGGCCAATATTGCTGGCATTTTCAGAGCCAGCCTGAAAATATTAGAGCACTGCAGGGCACAGAAATCCATCTAATAGCAGACAATAGCACCAAAGTCAGAGCTATCATCTCTTAACCAAACCGACTGTAACAAAACCAAAACGTAACCTAACACCACCTAACGTGCCGCGACCTCTATTGCTGCCCTCCCCACAGCCAAGCAGGGCGGATTAGTGGAGAGTAGAACGCAGAAATACATAGAATCGCTGTGTAAATCAGAAAAGTCAAAAATAAACAAAACAGATCCGAACCAATGGTACATAGCAGAACGTATCCTATCTCACCCTAACCTTTGGAGGCCGCTATTCCTGCCCTCCCCAGAGCCAAGCAGGACATACTAGAGCACAGTAGAGCGCAAAAATCCACGAAATAGCAGTGTACAGCATAAAGGTTAAAGATACCCTGACCAAACTTAGCCTGACCCAACCTAACCATGTATTGCCTGACTCTACCTACCGTACCGAGGCCGCTATTGTTGCACTCATCAGAGCCAAGCAGGGTATACTAGTGCACAGAAGAGTCAAGAAAACTACCGCATAGCAGTGTGCAGCACAAGAGTTAAATATATCCTGACAAAACTTGTCTTGACCCAACCAAACCGAACGAAACCTGACAGAATGTAACGTGCAGAGACCATTGTTGCTGCCCTTTCCAGAGCCAAGCTGAAGTGGTTAGTGCACTCTATGGCGCAGAAATCCACCTAATGGCAGAAGATGGCACTAAAGTCAAAGCTATCCTCTCCTAACCTAATCAACCGTAACATAGCCGAGCATAACATAAATCAACCTAGCATGCCGCGACCACTATTGCTGGCCTCCCCAATGTCAAGCGGAAGATGATAGTGGAGCGTAAAAAGCAGAAATACATATAATCGCATTGTATATCAGAAAGCTCGAGGCAACCCATGCCTGACCTAAACCAACAGAACATAACCAAACATAGCCTGACTCCAAAGGACCTGCCGATGCCGCCATTGTTGCCCTCCCCAGAGACAAGCAGGACATACTAGAGCACTGTAGATCGCAGAAGTCCACCGAATAGCAGTGTACAGCCCAAAACTTAAACCTTTCCTAATCAAACATGGCCTAACCAAACCTAGCCGAGCGTAGCCTGTCTCATCATATCGTGCGAGGCCACACTTGCAGGTATTGCTGGCGCCAAGCTGAAAATATTAGAGCACTGTAGGGCGCAGAGGCCTACCTGATAGGAGACTAGAGCACTAAAGGCATAGCTATCCTTTCCTAACGTAGAGAATCGTGACATAGCCGAACGTAACCTAACTTGCATTTACGTGCCGCGACCGCCATTACTGGACTGCCGAGAGCCAAGCAAGACGTACTATAGCACGTTAGAAGGCAGAAATCCGCCGATTAGCTGCGTACAGCACAAAAGTTGATGCTGCCAAGACTTAGCCTCATCCAAACTAAACGAACGTAACCTGACACATCGTTACTCGCGGAGGCCGCTATTGCTGGATTTCACAGAGCCCAGCTGAAAGCATAAGAGCACTGAATGGCGTAGAAATCCACGTAATAGCAGACAACAGTACTAAAGTTAGAGCTATCCTCTCCTAACCTAACCAAACGTAACATAACCAAACGTAACGTATCTCACCATAAGGTGCCGAGAACGCTATTGTTGCCGTCCTCAGAGACAAGCTGGACATCCTAGAGAACATCAGATCGCAGAAGCCAACCAAATAGCTTTGTACAGCAAAAAAGTTAAAACTACCCTGACCAAACGTAGCCTGAACTAACTAAACCGAACGTAACCAGACTAACCATAACCAGCCGAGACCATTATTGCTGGTATTGCCATAGCCAAGCTGAAAGCATTAGAGCGCTGTAGGGCACAGAAATCCACTTAATAGCAGACTATAGCACTAAAATCAAGGTCATCCTCTGCGAACCTAACCAACAGTATCATAACCAAACATAACCCAACTCAACATAACGAGCAGCGACCACTATTCCAAGCGTAACCAGAGCCGACCAGGACATACTAGAGCGCCGTAGAGATCAGAAATTCACCGAATTGCAGCGTACAGCACAAAAGTTAAAGCTACCCCGCCCAAACATATCCTTACCCAACTTTGCCGAACGTAACGTGAAATCACAATACGTGCCGAGACCACTATTGCTGGCCTTCTGAGAGCCATGCTGAAAATATTAAAGCACTGTAGGGAGTAGAAATCCACCTAGCGGCAGACTATAGCACTGAGGACAAAGCCATCCTTTCGAACCTAACTAACCGTTACATAACCAAACGTAACCCAACCCAACCTATTGTGCTGCGACCGCAAATGTCGGCCTCCCCAGAGGCAAGCGGAGCACGTTAGTGGAGAGTAGAACACTGAAACCCATAAAATCGCTGCGTATATCAGAAAAGTCAAAGCTACCCTAGCTTAACCCCGGACCAACAAGACATAACCAAACGTAGCCTGACTCAACCAAACGTGCCGCTACCGCTATTTTTGCCATTCCCGGGGCCAAGCAGGACACACTAGAGCACGTCAGAGTGCAGAAATTCAACGAATAGCAGTGTACCGCAAAACAGTTAAAGCTATCCCCTCCTAACCTAACCAATCGTAACATAACCAATCGTACCCTAGCTGAACCTGACGTGCCGGTACCGCCATTGTTGCAGTCCCCAGAGCAAAGCTGCACACACGAGAGCACAGCAGAGTGCAGAAATCCACCGAAAAAGAGCGTGCAGCTTAAAAGCGAAGGCTATCCTGACCAAACTTATCCTGAACCAACCAAATCCAACATAACATGGCTAATCATAACGAGCTGAGAAAACTATTGCTGGCATTTCTAGAGCCAAGCTGTAAACAATAGAGCACTGTGGGGCGCAGAGATCCACGTAATAGCATACAATAGCACTGAAGTCATAGCCATACTCTCCTAACCCAACCAAATGTAACACAAATGTAACGTAACCTAACTCAACCTAACGTGCCGCGGCCACAATTGCTGGCCTCCCCAGAGTCAAGCAGAACACGCTCGTATATAGTAGATCGCAGAAATCCATATATTCGCTGTGTATATCAGAAGAGTCAAAGCTACCAAAGCCTAACCCATACCAACAGAGCATAAGCAAACGTAGCCTGACACAACCTAACGTGCCGAGACCGCTATTGTTGCCATCTCCAAAGCCAATCAGGATATTCTAGAGCACAGCAGAGCGCAGAAATCCACCGAATAGCAGTGTACAGCACAAAGGTTAAGTTATCCTGACCAAACTTGGCCTGACCCAACATATCCGAACTTAACCTGAATAATCATAACGTGCCGAGACCACCCTTGCTGGCCTTGCCGCAGCCAAGGTGAAAAGAACTGTAGGGCGCAGAAATCCACCTAATAGCAGAATACAGCAGTAAAGACAAAGCTATCACATCCGAACCTAACCAATCGTAACATAACCAAACGTAACCGAGAAGTACCTTACGTCCCTGGACCAATATTGCTGGCATCCCCAGGGCCAAGCTGAATACACTAGAGGAGAGTAGGGCGCAGAAATCCGTAGGATCGCAGTGCATATCGGATATGTCATAGTTACCCTAACATAACCCAAAGCAACAGAGCATAGTCACACACATCCTAACACAACCTAACGCGCCAAGGCCGCCACTGCTGCCCTTCCCATAGCCAAGCTGAGCATACTATAGCAGCGTAGGACGCAGAAATCACCGAATAGCGGTGTATAGCATTAGAGTCAAACCTATACCCTTCTCACGTAACTAATCGTAACATAAACGAACGCCATCTATCTCAACCTAACGTGCCGAGACCGCTATTCCTGCCCTCCCCAGAGCCATGCAGCACATATTAGTGGAGAGTAGGGCCCAGAGATTCACAGAATCGCAGTAGATAACGGAAAACTCAGAGCTACCCAAGCCTATCCCATGCCAACGCAAGCTAAGCAAGCGTAACGTAACTCTGCCTAACGTGCCACGGCAACAATTTCTGGCCTCTAAAGGGCAATGCAAACCACGATAGAACGCCGGCGAGTGGAGGAATCCGCCGGAAAGGAGGTTGTAGCTCGTAAGTCAAAGCTATAATACCCTAACCAAGCGAATCGCAACACTACGAAACGTAACCAAACTAAGTCTGACGTGCTACAAACAATATTCCTGGCATACCGATAGTGGAGTAGAGTGTGATATCGCACAGCAGAGCGCAGAAATCCACCAGAAAGAAGTGTATAGCATGAAAGTCAAAGCTGTCCTATCCTGACCTATCCAAACTTAACATAACCAAACACGACCTAGCTCGTCCTAACGCGCCGAGACCACAATTGCTGGCCTCCCGCGATTGGAGCAGAGTATAGCAGCGCAACGTGGAGCGCAGAAATGGACCGAATAGCAGAGTATAGCACAAAAGTCAAAGCTATCCTATCCTAACACTACCAAACGTGACACAACCAAACGCAGCCACGCTCAGATTAACGTGCCGAGACGAATACTATTGGCCTCCAAATAGCCAACCAGAATATCCTAGAGAACAGTAAAGCGCAGGATTGCACCGAATAGCAGTGTGCAGTGCAAAAGTCAAAGATATCCCATCCTATCATTACCAAGGTAACATAACCAAACGTAACCAAACTCGTACTAACGTGCCTACACCACTATTACCGACCTCCCCAGAGCCAAGAAGAATATACTAGAGCACAGCGGAGCGCAGATATACGCCGCATTGGAGTGTAAAGCAGAAAAGTAAAAGATAAAATAACATATCCTGACCTAACATATCCTAGCCTAACGTAACCTACCACAACCGAACGTGCCTTGCCAGATATTGCTGCACATCCCATCGCCAAGCAGGGCATATTAGTGGAAAGTAGAGCGCAGAGGTCCATGTGATCGCAGGGCATGGTACGAAAGTCAGAGTTGTCCTAACCTAACACAAGCAAACCTAACTGAGCCGAACGTAACCTAACGCAACCTGACGCGCCGCGGCCACTCTTTCTGGAATTCCCAGAGCAAAGTGGGGCGTATTAGTTCACAGCAGAGCACAGAAATCCACCGCATAGCAGTGTACATCACAGAGGACATAGCTATCCTGTCCCAATGTATCCAAGCCTGACCGCACCAAACGCAACCTAGCTCAACGTATAGCGCCGAGAACACTATCGCTGTCCTCCCGAAGGTCGAGCAGATTATAGTAGATCAATGTAGAGCGCAGAAATCCACCGAGAGCAGTGTATAGCACAACAGTCGAAGCCAGGCTAACCAAACGTCGCCTACACTATGAAGGCCAAACGTAACCTAACACAACAAAACGTGCCGCGCCTGCTGTTGCCGGCCTCCCCGTAGATAAGCAGAATATATTAGAGCAATGTAGAGCACAGGAGTCCGCCGAATGGCGCTGTATAGCACGGAAGCCAATGATATCCTATCCTCACCTAACCAAAGGTGGCACAATCAAACGCAGCCTAACACAACCTAAAGCGTCGAGACCACAATCATTGTCCTCCCCAACACCAAGCAGAACTTTTCAGAGCACAGTAGAGTACTGAAATGCAGCGAATAGCATTGTAGAGCACAAAAGTCAAAGCTATCCTATCCAAACATAGCCAAACCGTATCTTACCTAGCGTAACCTCACTCAAACAAACGTGCCACGACAGCTATTGCAGGCGTCTCCGGAGACAAGCGGAAGCTAGTAGAGGAATGCAGATCACAAATATCGACATAACAGCAGTGTCTAGCACAAAAGTCAAAGGTATCTTAACTTAACCTGAACAAACCTAACCTAAGCAAACGTAGAATAAATAAACCTATCGTGCCGAGAGCACCGTTGCTGGCCTTCCCAGGGCAAAGCAGCACACATTAGAGCACAGTAGGGCACAGAGATCCACCGATTGGCAGTGTACAAAACAAGCGCCATAGCGATCATATCCAAACGTATCCTAACCTAGCAAATCCAAGAGTAACATGACACAGCCTAGCGTGTCGAGACCACTATTGCTGGCCTCCCCGGGGACAGACATAACATATTAGAGAACAGTAGAGCGCAGAAATCCACCGTATAGCAGTGCATACCACAAAAGTCAAAGCTATCCTGTCCTAACATAGCCAAACGTAACGAGACAGAACGTAACCTAACGCCTCCTAACGTGTCGAGAACTCTATTGCTTCCCTCCTCAGAGCCAAGCAGAACATATTAGAGTAGAGTAGAGTGCGGAAGTACATAAAATCGCAATGTGTAACTGAAATGCCCAAGCCGTCCGAACCTAACTAAAGCAAATATAACCCAACAAAACGAAGCATAACCGAAAATAACTTGCCGCGACCACTATTGCTGGCCACCCGAGAGGCAAGCAAAACATATTAGGGCAATGTAGAGGACTCAGATCCACCGAGTAGCAGTATACAGCATAAAAGTCAAAGATACCCTATCATAACATAGTCAAACGTGACAAAACCAAACGTAATCTATTTCAAACTAACGTGGCGAGACCACTATAGCGGCCCTCCCCAGAGGCAAGCAGAGCATACTAGACCACAGTAGGGCGCGGAGATCCACCGAAAAGCAGTGTAAAGCATAAAAGTTAGAGCTATCCTTTCCAAACCTGCGAAACTTGTCATAACCAAACGTAACGTAACACAACCTGTGATGCCACAATCGCTATTTCTGGCATCACGAGAGCCAAGCAGGGCATATTAGAGCAATGCAGAGCGCAGGAATCCACCGAATGGCTATGAATAGCACGAAAGTCAAAGCTACCATGTCGTAACCCAGCCGACGAAACATGACCATACGCAATGTATCTCAACCTAACGTGCCGAGACCATTATTTTCCCCCCCCCCCCAGAGTCGAGCAGACTATGGAAGAGCACAGTGGAATACAGAAATCCGCCGGATAGCATTGTATAGCGCAGAAGTCAAAGCTAACCTCTCTTATCCTGTCCAAACGCAACATAACCAAACATAGATTAACACATCATATCGCTCCACGACCACCATTTCTGGCGTCCCCAGAGTAGGGCAGATTAAAATAGAGCACAGTAGAGAGCAGAAATCCACCGAATAGCAGTGTATAGCGCAGAAGTCAATGCTAACCTATCCTAATCTATCCAAATGCAACATAAACGAACATAAATTAGTACAGCATGTCGCGTCACGACCACCACTCCTAGCCTCCCCAGAGTCGAGCTGACTATAATAGAGCACAGTAAAGCGCTGAAATCCACCGAAAATCAGTGTATAGCTCGAAAGTCAAAGGTATCCCAACTAACACAAACAAACGTAAGCTAACTAAACGTAGCCTCACACAACTTAAAGGGACGCGGCTCCTATTTCTGGAATTCCCAGAGCAATGGAGGGTGTATCAGATCACAGTAGGTCGCAGAAATCAATCGAATAGCACTTCACAGCGCGAAAGTCAAAGCTACCCTAACCTAACCTGACCAAACATAACACAAACAGACGTAACCTAACTGAACCAGGCTTGCCTATACCACATCTGCTTGCCTTCCCAGCGCCAGGCAGAGCACATTAGGCAAAGTGCAGCGAGGAAATCCGCCGAAAAGCAGTGTGTAGCACAAAAGTCAAAGCTATCCCGTACTTACCTAACCAAACGTAACATATTCAGACGTAACTTAACCCAAACGCATGCGCCACGACAGCTATTTCTGGCCCCACGAGAGCTATGCAGAGTATGGCAGAGCAATGTAGAACGCTGAAAGCTTCCGAATAGCAGTGTTTGCACAAAGGTCAACGGTATCCTAACCAAACCTGACCAAACCTAACTAACCGAAGGGAGTATAACCCGACCTATCGTGCCGAGAGCTCTATTCTTGGCGTCCATAGGGTCAAGCACGTTGTGATAGTGCACAAATGATAGCAGAAGTCCAGGTACTAGCAGTGTTTAGCACAAATATCAAAGCTATTATAACAAAACAAAACATAAACTAACCAGAACGTCGTAATCTGTCTCCGCCTAACTTGCCGCGACAACTATTGCTGGCCTCCCTAGAGCCGAGCAGAGTAAAGCAGAGCAATGCAGAGCGCAGAAGTCCACCGCGCAGCAGTGTACAGTTCAAAAGTTATAGCTATCATGAATACACTTATCCTAATCCAACGTAAGCTAGCGCAACCTGCCTCAGCATAACTTGCCGAGATCGCTATTGTTGGCCTTCCAAGAGCAAAGCTGTAAAAATTTGAGCACTGCAAGGCGCAGAAATCCGGCTAATGGCAGACTACAGCCCTAACCTCAAAGCCATCCTGTCCTAACCTAGTCAATTGTAACATAACCAAACGTAACATAGCACAACCTAAAGCGCAGCGACCACTGCTCCTGGCCTTCCCAGAGTTGAGCAGAGTATGCTAGAGCACAGTAGAGCGTAGAAATTCGACGAATAACAGTCTCTGCCAAGAAACACAGAGCAATCCAAGTATATCCCAACCAACATAACCTAAGCGAACGTAGCATAACACAACCTAGCGTGAGTAGAACACGATTGCTGGCATCCTCGGAGCCAAGAAGAGCATATTAAAGCCCAATAGAGTGCAGAAATACACTGAATAGCAGAGCGTCGCATTAAAGTCAAAGCAACACTCTCCTATTTTAACCTCACCTATCCTAACCAAACGTAACATAACCAAACCTGGTGTGCAACGATCACTTTTGCTGGACTCCCCAGAGTCGAGCGGAGTATAGTAGAGAACAGTAGTGCGTATGAATACACCGCATATCTGTGTATACCGCGAAAATCAAAGCTTTCCAGACTTAAACCAAACAAACCTAACCTAACCAAACGTAGCCTAACCCAAACTAACGTGACGAGTCAACTATTGCTGGAAACCCCATAGCCAATCAGAATGTACTAGACCACAGTCGAACGCGGGCGCCAATAAATAGCTGCGTATGGCACAAAGTCAAACATATCCTAACCAAACCTGACCTAACATAACCTATCCGAGCATGGACTATCTAAGCCTAACGAGCCGAGACCACTATTCCTGATCACACCGGTGCCCAGCGGAACATATTAGAGCACAGTAGAGCACAGAAATCCGACGAATACTAGTGTACATCACAAAATTCACAGCCATCATATCCTAACCTGACCCAACCTAAAGTGCCGTGACCACTTTTGCTAGCCTCCCCGGAGCCAAGCAGGACATATTAGAGCACAGCAGAACACAGGAATCCATCGAATCGCAGTGTACAGCACGAAAGTCAAGGATATCGTATCCCAACGATACCAATGTTCACACAACCAAAGGTTACATAACTCAGCCCAACGTGCCGAGTCAGCTATTGCTGACCTCTACAGGGACAAGCAGAATATATTAAAGCACGGAGGGGCGCCCAAATCCACCGCATAACTGTGTATAGTACGAGAGCCGAAGGTATCCTAGCCTAACCCAACCAAGCGTATCGTAACTAACCGTAACCTAACTCAAGCTAACGTGACGAGACATCCATTGCTGCCATTCCCGGAGCCAACAGAACACATTAGAGGAGCGTACAGCGCAGGAATCCATAGAATCGCAGTGTATAACGGAAAAGACTAGCTACCATATCCCACCCTAACCGACCCTGACATAACCAAGCGTGACATAATACAATTTAATATGTCGAGACCACTGCTCCCGTCCTCCACAGAGCCTAGCAGAACATATTGCAGGAGAGTAGAGCGCAGAAGTCCATAGCATAGCAGTGAATAGCACAAAAGTCAAAGCTACAATGTCCCAACCAAACCAAGCGTAACAAAAACGAACGTAGCCGTAGAAAATCTAACGGGCCGAGGACGCAACTCATGGCCCACCCAGAGCCAAGCAGAAAATTCTAGATCGTAGGATAGAGCAGGAAGGCCCCGAATAGCAGCGAGTAGCACAAAGGTCAAAGATATCCGATCCCTACCTGAACTAACCTAGACTAACCGTACGTAGCCTAACTCAACATAACGTACCGAGACAACAATTGCTAGCCCCCCAGAGCCAAGCGGAACATACTATACTAGATGACATTAGAGCGCAGAAATCGTCCAGAGAGGAGCTTCTAGCACAAAGGACAAAGCCGCCCTGTCCTAACCTAGCAAATCGTAACATAACCAAACGTACCCTTATCCGACCTAACATTTCGAGACCACTACTGTTGGTCTCCAAGATGCAAGCAGCATATAATAAATGACCGGTGGAGCGCTGGAACACGCCGGATTGCAGAGTATAGCACAAATGTCGAAGGTATTCTACCCTTTCCTGTACTAACCTTAAAAACCGAACGTAACGTATCACAACATAACGTGCTGAGACCCGTATGGCTTGCCTCCCCGGAGTCAAGGGGAACGCATTAGAGGGCAGTGGAACGCAGAAATCCACCTAATAGCTGTGTGTATCACAAAAGTCTATGTAATCCTGTTCTACCCTTACAAAGTGTAACAAAACCGAACGTAACATGACTCTACCTAACGTGACGGGAAGGCTATTGCTGCCCCCTCCAGAGACAAGCGGAACATTCTAGAGGGGAGTAGGGCACAATAATCCATAGAATAGCAGTGTATAGCACAAAAGCGAGGCTAACCTATCCAAACCTAACCAAATGTAGCACAACCAAACGTAACCGAACTAAAACTAGCGTGCCGAGGACACTAACCCTGGCCTCCGCAGAGCCTAGCACTACATACTAGAGCACAGAGTGTCGCAGAAATGCACCGAATGGCAGTGTATATCACAATAGTAAAAGCTATCCTATCCTAACAAAACCAAATAGCGTAATCGAACGTAACTTGCCAAAGCCCAACGTTCTGAGACCACTATTACTGGCACCACCAGAGCCAAGCAGCAAATATTAGAGCGCGCTAGAGCCCACAAATTCATCAAATCGCAGTGCATAGCGCAAACCTCGTAGCTATCGTATCCTAACCTAAACTATCGTACGTAGCCAATCGTAAACTAACTCACTTTAACGTGCCGCGACCACAATTGCTGGCCTCCGCAGAGCCGAGTGGAGCATATTAGAGGAGAGTAGAGCACATAATTCCATGGAATCAAAGCTTAAAGCAGAAAAATCGAAGCTAACCGTACCTCTCCCATACTAACGTTGCCTAACCAAGCGTCGCCTGATTCAAAATAACGCGCCGAGACCACCGTTCCTGCCCAGGCCAAGGACAAACAGAATGCAGTGGAGCAGAGTATAGCGCAGAAATCCCCCGAACAACTGTGTACACTACGAAAGTCAAAGCTATCCTGCCCGCACATATCGTAACCGGACCTAACCGCACGTAACCTAACAGAACCTAACGTGCCAGGACCACAATTGTCTGCCTACCCAGAGCCAAGCAGACAATATATGGGCTCAGTAGAACGCAGAAACCCAACGATTAGCAGTGTATAGTACAGAATTCAAAGAGATCCCACCCTAACCTAACCAAACATAACGTAACCAAACGTAACCTAACCCAAACCTATGAGCCGAGGCCACTATTGCTGGCATCCCCAGAGCACAGCGGAGCAGATTATATGAGAGGGGAGCACCGAAGTCCATAGTATAGCAGTTTATAGCAGAGAGGTCAAAGGTCGCCGTACCAAACCCAGCCATATATTACCGAACCAAACGTAGCGCAACTCAACATAACGTGAAGCAACCACTGTTCCCGGCCACGCCAGGGCCAAGCAGAGTATGGTACACCACAGTAGAGCACATAAATCCACCGTGCAACAGTGTATAGTACTAAACTCGAAGCTATCCTGACTGAAATTAGCATAACCCAATCTAACCGACCGTAACATATATCAAACTAACGTGACGAGATGTCTACTGCTGTCCTCCCCAGAGCCAAGAGGAATGCACTAAAGAACAGTAGAGCGCTGAAATTCGTCGCATTGCAATGTATAGAACTAAAGTCGATGGTGCCCAAATCTTACCAGAAAAAACATAAACTCACCAAACGTAACCTAACTCAATTTAGCGCGCCGAGAGCACTACTTCTAGCATCCACAGAGCCAAGCAGAACATACTGTAGCCCAGTAGAGCGCACAAATGCACGGAATAGTAGCGTAAAGCACAAAAGTCGAAGTCATCCTATCCTAACCTAACCAAGCGTAACGTAACCAAATGTTACATAACTCAGCCTAACGTAACGAGATAGCTACCGCTGTTCTCCCAAGAGCCAAGCAGAGCATATTAGAGGATAGTAGAGTGCAGAAGTCCATAGAATAACAGTGTATAGCACAAGAGCCAAGCTACCCAATCCCAACCTAACCAAATGCAACACAACCGAACGTAACCAAACTGAAGCTACCGTGCTGAGGACCCTACTGGTGTCCTATCCAGAGCCAAGCAGAACATACTAGAGGACAGTATAGCGCAGTAATGCACCGAAAAGCAGTGTATAGCACAAAAGCCAAAGCTATCCAGTCCTATGCTAACCAAACGTAACGTAACCATATGTAACATTATCTACTCTATCGTGCCACGAACAATAATGCTGGCCCCCCTCAGCCGAGTAGAACAGATCAGAGCAGAGTAGAACACAGAAATCCATGGAGCCACAGTGTCAAGCAGACAAGACAAAGCCATCCGCACCTATCCGAAACAAACGTAGCCTACAATAGCGTAGCCTATCTAAACAGAGCGTGCAGCCACCACTATCGCTAGCCTCGCCAGTGCTATGCAGAGTATTGTAGAGCACAGCTGAGCGCAGAAATCCACCAGAAAACAGTGCATTGGACTGAGGTCAAAGCTACCTTTACCGCACTTAACGTAACCAGACATAACCAAACGTAAACGCACTCAACCAAGCGTGCCGAGAAGTATATTGCTGCCCTCACCAGAACCAAGGATAGTCTATTAGAGAACAGTAGGACCTAGCAATCCGCCGCACTGCAGTGCATTGCACGAAAGTCTAAGATATCCTGACCTTAGATGAACGAACCTAAACAAACCAAACGTACCATAACACTACATAACGTGCCGAGACCACTACCGCTAGACTCCACAAAGCCAAGCAGAAGGTATTATAGACCAGTACAGAGCGCCAATCCACGGAACAGCAGTGTATATCACAACACTAGAAGCCATCCTGTCCTAACTTAACCAAACGTAGCATGTCCAAACGTAACCTAACTCAAACTAGCGTGACGAGACGTCTATTGTTGCCATCCCCAGGGCGAAGCAGAAGATATCAAAGGGAAGTAGAGCTCAGAAATCCGTAGAATAATAGCGTACAGCACATAAGTCGAAGCTACCATATCCTAACCTCACATATCCGAACGTAGCAAAATTCAGCCTAACGTGCCAAGGGCACAACAGCTGGCCTCCCCAGAGGGGAGCAGAACATACTAGTGTACTGTAGAGCGCAGAAATGTACCGAAGGGCAGTGTATAGCACAAATGTCAAAGTCATCCTAACGAAATCTAGCCAAACCTAACCTTACGAATTGTAACATGACACAACCTAACGTACCACGATAACCATTGGTGGCCTCACAGAGTAGAGTAGGATATAGTATAAAGCATTGTACTATATAGCACAAATGTCAAAGGCATCCTAGCCTAAGCTGTCCTAACCTAACAGAACCGAACGTAGACAAACTAAACATAACGTGCCGAGATCACTATTTCTTGCCACCCCAGGGCCAACCAGAATATACTAGGGCACAGCAGAACTCCGTAATCCACCGCATTGTAGTGTATAGCACAAATGTCAAAACTCTCCAAACCTTACAAAGCCGAACGTAGGCAAACTAAACGTAACGTGCTGAGAATACTATTGCTGGCAGCCCCAGAGGCAGGCATTTCCTAATAGATTTATGTAGAGCACATAAATCCACCGAGTAGCGGTGTATAGCCATAAAGTCGATGGTATCCAATCCTAACCTGACCAAACGTAACAAAGGGAAACATTATATATCTTGTCCTAACGCGCCTGGACCATTACTACTGAGCCGCCAGAGGAAAGCAGAATATATTAGAGCAGAGCAGAGTGCAGAAGTACACCGAGAAGCAATGCATAGCTCAAAAGTTAAATCCACCATTTCCTAACCTAGGGAATCGTAACATAGCCAAACGTAACATAAGTAGAAATAACGCTACACGACCACAAACTCGTGGGCTCCACAAACTTGAGCAGGGCATGGCATAGCACTGTAGAGCGCAGAATTCCACATAATAACAGCACATAGCAGGACACGCAAGGCTACCCTAACCTGACGCATCGTAACCTAGCGTAACCGAAAGTATTCTAACTCAACCTGATGTGACGCGACCACTATTACTGTCATCCCCAGATTCGAGCAGTGTATAGTACGGCAACGTAGAGCGTAGCAACCCACAGACTTGCAGTGTACAGGACAAAAGTCACAAATGTCCTAGCCTAACCTAACCAAACGTAACATAACCAGGCGTAGCATAGCATAACGTAACGTGCCGCTACCACCACTGCTGGCATCCGCAGAGCCAAGCCGAATATACTAGCGCTCAGTAGAGCGCAGAAATACGCCGCGCTCCTGTATGAAGCACAAAAGTCAAATATATGCTAACATAACCTGACATAACCTAGCGAAATCATATGTAACCTAACCCAACGAAGCGTGCTATGACCGTTATTACCCAATAAACGGACATAGGCCAATATGACGTGCCACGAACGCTCTTGCTGCACTACACAGATTCGGGCAGAGCAAAGTTGGGTAAAGGAGAACCCAGAAATCCGTAATGTGTAACACAACAGTCTAAGCTCTGCTCTCCTAAACTTACCAACCGTAACATAACCAAACGCATCATAACCAAGGCTAACGTGCCGAGACCAATACTGCTGGCCTCGCCATAGCCAAGCAGAGTATACTAGAGCACAGGAGAGCGGTGGAATCAAAAATAACCTACCCTAACCTACCCGAAAGTAGCCTAACCCAATCAAACGTGCCGCGAACGCGGTTGCTGGCCTCCCGAGAAGCAAGCAGATGGTAGTAGAGCAATTCAGAACGCAGATGTCAACCGAATAGCAGTGTATACCACAAAAGTCAAAGCAATCCTGACCAAACCTATCCTAACCAAGCCATGCCAAGCGTAACCTAACACAACCTGACGTGCCGAGACCACTATTGCTGCCCTCCTCAGAGCCAAGCAGAACATATTAGATGAGAGTAGAGTGCAGAAGTCCATGGAATCGCAGTGCGCAGCGCAATAGTCGTAGCTGCAGTACACTGACATAGCCAAACGTATCAGGACCGAACGTAGCTTAACTCAAGGTAACACACCGAACCCACTATTGCTTGCCTCCACAGAGCCAAGCAGAGTACACTAAAGCACAGTAGATGGCAGAAATCCGTCGCAATAGTGTGCAAAGCGGAAAGGTAGAAGATACCTTAGCCAAACCAGTACCAACATAACATAAGCAATAGTAACCAATCCCAAACTGACGTGCATAGCTAACTATTGCTGGGCTCCCCATTGCCAAGCAAGACGTATTATGGGAGAATAGAGTCTAGAGGCCCATAGAATGCAGTGTATGCCACGAAAGTCAGAGATACCCCAACCTAACGCAAACATACCTAACCTAGGCGTACGTAACACAGCCCAACATAACGCGCGGCCGCCACTCTTTCTGGAATTCCCAGAGCGTAGCTGCAGATTTTAGAACACAGTAGAGCGTAGAAATCCGCCGATTGGAAGTGTACAGCACAAGATTCATAGCTATCCTAGCCTATCATAAACAAGCATAATAAAGCCAAACGTACCCTAACTCAAGATGACGTGCCTATGCCACTGTTGCCTGCCTCCCCAGTGCAAAGCAGAATATACAAGAGCCCAGTAGGACGCAGGAGTCTACCGAACTACAGTGTATGCCAAGATAGTTATGGCTACCCTTACCGAACTTAGCCAAACCTAACCTTACCGAACTTATCATGACTCAACCTAACGTACCGCAATTGCTATTGCTCGCCCCCCCCCCCCAGGGTCGAGCAGAATGTAGTAGAGAAATGTATAACGCAGAAATCCACCGTATAGCAGTTTACAGTACAAAAGTCAGAGAAATCCTAACCGAGACTTCGTAACCTAACCTAACGAAATGTAACATTATTCAGCCTAACGAGCCGGCAGTACTATACCTGGCTACCCCAGAGCGAAGCAGAGAATATTATAGCACATTAGAGAGCAGAAACCCACCGAATGACGGTGTATAGCACAAAAGACGGAACAGAATGTCCTAACCTAGCAAAACGTAACATAACCGAACGTAACATAACTCACCCTAACATGCCGAGACCACTATTGCCGGCCACCATAAAGGCAAAAAGAACCCAATTGAACACTGTAGTGCGCAGAAACCCACCGCATTGCAGCCAAAAGTGCAAAGGACGAAGATGTCCTAACCCAAGCAGACCAAATCCAACCTAACCGAACGTAACCTAACCCATCCTGACGTACGGAGATCACTATAGCTGGCCACCCCAGAGCAGAGCAGAGAATATTGAAACGCAGCAGAGCGCAGAAATCCGCGTATAGCAGTGTATCGCACAAAAGTCTGAACTACTATATTCCAACCTCACCAAACGTAACATAACCGAACGAAGCATATATCAAACTAATGTGCAGAGATCACTGTTTCTGGCCACAACAGACCCAAGCAGAACATAACAGAGCACACTGAATCTCAGAAGTCCACCGTATAGCAGTGTACAGAACAAAACTTGAAGCCATCCTATCCTAATATATCCAATCTTAACATAACCAAACGTTACATGAATCAGCCGAACCTACCCCGCTCGCTATTGCTGTCCTCCCCGGAGTCAATCAGAGCATACTAGAGGAAAATGGAGCGCATAAGTCCATCGAATCGCAGTGCAAAGCATAAAATTTATACCTACCGGGACCCATCCCATGCTAGCATAACCTAACCGAAGGAAGCATACCTTACCATAACGCGCCACGGCCACAGTTGCTGGCCTCCCCAAGGCGAAGGAGAATGTAGTAGAACTCCACCGTGCGCAGAAATCCACCGAATGTCATTGCTTAACACTAAAGTCACAGCTACCACTGCCGAACTTAACCCAACCTAAGCTAGTCAAACGCAGCCTAACACAATCTAGCATGACGAAACCGCTAGTGCGGTCCCCGCAGGGGCAACCAGAGTGTAGTAGCGCACAGTAGAGTGCAGAAATCCGTCGCATTGCTGTGAATCGCACAAGAGCCGTAGATTCCCTAACCTAACCTGACCCAACCTAACCTGAGATAACCCAACCTAACCAAGCTTAGGATATCTCAGAGCAACGTGCCGCGACCACTGCTCCTGGCCTCCCCAGTCCCGAGCTGAATGTAGTAGAGCCCAGTAGGTAGCAGATATCCACCGAATAGCAGTGTATAGCACAAAAGTGGAAGATATCCTAACCTAACCTGACCTAACCTAACCCAGCGAAGCGTATCCCAAATGAAACTAACGTGCAAGGCCTGCCATTACTAGCAGCTCTACAGCCCAGCAGAGGGTATTAGAGCACTGTAGGACGCAGACATCCTCCGAATAGCAGCGTTCGGCGCAAAAGTCTAAGTTATTCTATCCTAACCTAACTAAACGTAGCATAAGCGAACGTAGCTAAACTCAACCAAACGTGCCGAGATCACTACCGGTGGCATCCTCAGGGCCAAGCAGTATATACTAGAGCCCAGTGGAGCGCAGAAATCGGAGGATAGCAGCGTATAGCACATACGCCTAGACTATCCTATCCTGACCTCGCCAAACGTAACATAACCAACCGTGGAGTCACTCAACCATGCGTACCGAGACCGCTATTACTGGCCTCCCCACAGCAAAGCTGAATATACTGGAGCACAGTAGAACGCAGAAAGCCGCCAAATAGCAGCGTATAGCACAAGAGTCATGGATATCCTAACCTAACTTGATCAGACCTAACTTAGCCAAACGTAGACTGAAGAAGCCTAACGAGCCGAGACCACAGTTTCTGGCCCCCAAAACCGAGCAAAGCATATTACAGCACAGTAGGTCGCACGAATCCACCGAAAGGCTGTGTATAGCGCAAAAGGCAAAGCCATCCTTACTAAACATAACCTACATTAAACGAACGTGACCTATCACTGCCGATTATGCCACGGCCACAATTGCTGAACACAACACAGGCAAGCAGAACATATTAGACGTGAGTAGAGTGCAGAAATCAATAGAAGCGCTGTGTACAGCGGAAGTGTCAAAGGTATCCAAACGTAACAATGATAACGTGACCTAACCAGACGTACAATAACTCAATTTAACGTGCAGCGACCACCATTGCTGGACACCCCAGGGCCAACCAGAATATAGTAGACACAACGCGAGCGTCTAACGGTTTACACCACGAATTCGTAGCTATCCAAACATAAACCAAACTATCATAGCCTAACCAAGCCTAGCCTAACTAAACCTTACGTGCCGAGATCGCTACATCTGGCCTCCTCGAGGCGAGCACAGTATAGTGGAGCAATGTAGAGTGCAGAATCCAACCGAATAGTAGCATAGCGCAAAATTTTAGGCTACCTTACCCCAACCTAGCCACACTTAACGTAACCAAACGTAATCTAACTCATGCTATAGTGCCGAGACCACAATTGCTGGCCTCAATACTGCCAAGCAGAACACACTAGAGAATAGTACTGCGCAGTTCGCCATAGAATCTCAGTATCTAACACAATAGTCAAAGCTACCCTATCCTAACGTGACCAAACGTAACATAGCCGAACGTGGCATAACACAGCCTAGCGTGCCAAGCCCGAAATTGCTGACCTACGCAGAGCCAAGCAGAATATAAAAGGGCACAGTTGAGCACCGAAATCCACCGAATTGCATTCCATATCACAAAATTCGAAGAAATCCTGGCCAAATATGACCTAACATATCCTAACCTAACATGTCGCGACCGCTATTCATAGCGTTCCCAGTGACAAGCTGAATATGGTAGAGCCCAGCGGAGCGCAGAATCCCATAGAATAGCTGAGATGAACACTAAGGTCAAAGCTATCCTATCCTGACACAAGCTGACATAACCTAACCAAACGTAATCCATTTCATACTAACTTGCCGCGGCCAGTATTCCACCCCACAGTACCAAGCAGAGCATAATAGAGTAGAGCGGTGCGCAGAGATCCATACGAACGCAGTGCATTGCAGAAAAGCAGAAGCCACCCGCACCTAACCGAAGCTATCCCACACTAACGAAACGCAGCTTCCCCAAACTCACGCGCCGAGACCAACGTTACTGGCTTCCCCAGGGGCAAGCAGAGCCTACTAGTGCACAGTAGAGCGCAGAAATCCATCGAATAGCAGTGTATACCACCAAAGTCAAAGCTATCCTATCCTAACCTAACCAAACGTAGCATAACAAAACATAACCTAATACAACCTAACGTGCCTAGGGCACCAGTTCTAGCCTCCCAATGGCTAATCAGATCATATGAGAGGAGAGCTGAGCGTAGAAGCGCAAAGAATGGCAGTGTATAGCAGAAAAGTCAAAAATACCCTTACCTAACCCAAACAAACCTAACCTAACCGAACGTAATATAAGACAACTTAACATGCCGAGACCACTATTGCTGGCCTTCTCTGAGACAAGCAGAGAATTCTAGAGCTCAGTACAGAGCTGAAATCCACCGAAAATCATTGTATGGCACACAGGTCACTGCTACCATGTCCGAACCAAGCAGATCGCGACAAAGCCAAAGGTAACTTAACTCAATGTAACGTGCCAAGGACACTATTGCTGGCCTACCAAGAGCCAAGCGGAGGCTGCTCGAGCAATGTAGAGCGCAGAAATACAACGTACATCTGTGTATAGCACAAAAGTCGAAGCTATCCTGACAATACCGAACCAAACCTAACCGAAGCGAACGTAACATTCCCCGACATAACGTGTGCCGCGACCACTATTGCTGGTCTCGCAATCGCCAAGCAGGGCATATTCAAGCACACTTGAGCACAGAAATCCACCTAATATCTGTATATAGCGCAAAGGCCAAATCCATCCTGACCAAACTTAGCCAAACCTAAACTAACCAAACGTAACCTAACTCAACTTAACGTGCCGAGATCACTATCGCTGACCTCCCCAGAGCAGAGCAGAAAATATTAGAACACAGTAAAACGCAGAAACCCGCCGATGGCAGTGAGTCGCACAAAAGTCTGAACTATCATATCCTAAGATCACCAAACGTAATATAACCGAACATAGCATAGCTCAAACTGACGTGCCGAGAACACTGCTTCTGGCCACGACAGAGCCAAGCGGAGAATATTAGAATTCAGTAGAACGCAGAAGGCGGAGGATTGTTGTGCATAGTACAAAGTCTAATCTATCCTATCCTAAACTCCCAAACGTAACAAAACCGAACGTGGCAGAGCTGTGCCTAACATGCCGAGGGCACCATTGTTGGCCTACCCATCGCCAAGTAGAGTGTACTAAACCACAGTAGAGCGCAGAAATCCACCGCGCTGCAGTGAATAACACAAAATCCGAAGATTTGCTGACCTAACCTGACCTAACTTAACCTAACCTAACCAAACGTAGCAGAATACAATATAACGTGCGGAGTAACTGCTCCGGGCCTCCCCATAGCCAAGCAGAATATATTAGGTCGCGGCAGATATCAGAAATACACCGAATAAGGTTGTATAGCACGAAAGTCAAAGCAATCCTAACAACACTTAACATAACCCAACATAACAAAGCGTACACTAACTGAACCTAACGTGCCGCGACCGCTATTGATTGCATCCCCAGAGCCGAGCAGCGTATAGTGGAGCAACGTAGAGCGCAGAAATCCTACAAATAGCAGCGTAAAGCACAAATGTCAAAGAAATACTAGCCGAACCTTCCTAACCTATCCTAACGAAACGTAACCTATCTCAACCCAGCGTGCTGAGACCACTATTACTGGACAAACCATAGCCGAGCTAGACACATTCGAGCTCATTGGAGCGCAGAAATCCAGGGAAAGCATTGTTTAGCACAAGAGCCAGAGTAGCCACTTCTAACCTAGCCAAACGTAGCGTAACCGTGCGTAAGATATCACAAACATACGTGACGTCACGCCTATTGCTACCCTCACCAGGTCCATGCAGACAACATTACAGGAGTGTAGAGCGCAGAAATTCAGTGAATGGCGGCGTATAGCGCAAAAGTGAGAGATACCCTGCCCTAACGTATGCACTTTTAACATAACCAACCCCTACATAACTCAATCTAACATGCCGCGACCACTATTACTGGTCTCCCCGTAGAGGAGCAGTTCATATTAGGGCAAAGTTGAGCGCAGAAATCCACCGGATAGCAGTGTATAGCACAAAAGTCTTAGCTATCCTATCCCAACATAACCGGACGGAGCGTAACCAGGCGTAACATAGCTGAACATAACGTGCCGAGACCACTGTCGTTCCCTCCCCAGAGGAAAGCAGAAAATATTAGAGCACAACAGAGCGCAGAAATCCACCGGCTAGCAGTGTATTGCCCAAGAGTCAAAGCAACCCTGCCCTAACCTTGACAAACGTAACGTTACCAGACATAACATAACCCAACCTAACGAGCCGAGACCGCCATTGCTGGCCTTCCCAGAGCAAAGCAGGTCATATAAGAGCAACCTAGATCGAAGAAAGCAGCCGCATTGCAGTGCACAGCGCCAAAGGCAAAGGTATCCGTACCTTACCAGAACTAATGTAGACTATCCAAACGAGAGTGTACCACTACTGCTGGCCTCCCCGGAGCCAAGCAGAACATACAAGAGCAGAGTAGAGAGCAGAAAACCACGAAATAGCAGTGTATAGCACAGAAGTCAATGGCATTCTGACCTAACCTAACCAAACGTAGCGTTACCAGACGTAACATAACTCAACCAAACGTGACGATACATCTATTTCTGCCCTCCTCAGAGCCATGCAGTAAATACTAGAGCACAGGAGACCACAGAAATCCACCGACTAGCAGTGTATAGCACAAGAGTCACGCTGCCCCTCCCTAACTTAGCCAAACGTAACGTAACCAGGCATGACATAGCACAGCCTAACGTGCCGAGATCGCAATTGCAGTCTTCTCAGAGCCAAGCAGGGCGTTTTAGAGCAATCTAAAACGCAGAAAGCTGTTGAATAGCACTGAGCAGCACAAAAGTCAAAGTTATCCAAACCACACCTGATCTAACGCAAACGAACCATACGAGCCGGCACCACTAATGCTGGGATAACCGGAAACAAGCACAGAGTATTGGGCCAACGTTTAGCGCAGAGATCCACCGAATAGCAGCGCACAACACAAATATCAAAGCTATCCTATCCTAGCCTAGCCAAACGTAACACGGCAAACGTAACCTAGCTTAAACTTACGTGATGAGAACACAGATGCTGTCCTCCGCAGAGCCAAGGAGGATATATTACAGCGCAGTAGAACGCAGAGAACCACCGAATGGAAGTGTATGACTGACACGACAGCCCTGACTTTGGTGCTATACGTTGATGTACGCTGCATTTCTGCTTTCTGCTGTGCTCTAATATGCTCTGTTTGTCCCTGTGGAGAGCAGCGATATTGGTCTCATCACGTTACGTTGAGTTACACTACGTTTGGATAGGTTACGTTAGGATACGTTAGTTTGCGGTATCCTCCACTTATGTGCTATGCACTACAGTGCAGTGGATATCTGCGCTCTCCTGAGCTCTAGTGTATTCTGCTTGGCTCTGGGAATGCCAGAAATAGTGTCCGCGGGACGTTATGCTGAGTTAGGATACGTTTGGTTGTGTTACGATTGGCTATGTTCCGATAGGATAGCCTTGACTTTTGCGTTATACACTGCTGTTCGGTGCACTTCTGCTTTCTACTGTGCACTAATGTGTTCTGCTTGGCCCTGGGGTGTCCGGCAATATTGGTCTCATCGAGTTATGTTGCGTTACACAGCGATTGGATAGGTCATGTAAGGACAGGTTTGGTTGGATGTCCTCGACTTTCGCGATATTCACTGCAATGCGGTGGAGTTCTGCGCACCACTGTGCCCCTGTACAATCCGCTTGTCTCTGTGTAGGCCAGCAATAGTGTTCTCGTCATGTTTGGTTAAGCTTGAACGTCAAGCTACGTTTGGATATGTTACGTTTGGCAAGGTTAGGAGTGGCTACATCGGCGCTTGCTCATTACACTGCTGTTCAGTGGATATCTGTGATCTACTGTGCTCTAGCGCATTCTGCATGGCTCAGGGGAGGCCGCAAGCAGTGGTCGCGTCACGTTATGTTGAGCTCTGCTACGTTCGGTTATGTTGGGTTAGGTCAGGTTGGGTTTGTGTATCTTCGACTTTCGCGCTATGCATTGCTGTTCGATGGATTTCTGCGTTCTACTGCGCTCTTCTGTATTCTGCTTAGCTCTAGGAGTGCCAGCAATATCTTTCTCTGCACGTTAGTTTGAGCTGCGTTACGTTTGGTTAGCTCAGGTTAGGTTAAGTTCGGTAACAATGGCTCTGACTTTCGTGCTATACACTTTGGCTCGGTGGACCGCAGCTATCAGCTGTGCTCTACTATGTCCTCCTTGGCCATGGGGAGGAGACCAACAGTAGTCGCTGCCCGTTTATCTGAGGTAGGCTGTGTTTGGTTAGTCTACGCTAGCTTGTGTTAAGTTTGGATTGACACGACTTTTGAGCCGTACACTGCGATTCTACATATTTCTGCGCTCTCCTGTCCTCTACAAAGTACTGCTCCACTCTGGGGAAGCTAGCAATGGTGGCCGTGGTACGCTAGGTTGAATTATGTTACGCTTGGTTATGTCAAGTTCGGGTAATCAAGGATAGGATAGCTTTGACTTTGTGCTGAACACAGCTATTCGGTGGACACCTGTGGTCGACTGTGCTCTATTACATTCTGCTTTGCTCTGGCGATGACTAGAGCAACGGTCGCCGCACGCAATGGTAATTTACGAGACATTTGGTTTGGTTAGGTTAGTACAGGTTAGGTTAGCATATCTGCGGCTTTTGCGCTATTCATTGCAGTGCGGTGGATTTCTGCGCTCCACTGTGCACTAGTAAACTCTGCTTGTCTCCTTGGAGGCCAGCAATTGTGGTCTCGTCAAGTTAGCTTGAGTTATGTTTCGTTTGCGTATGTTACGTTTTGCTAGGTTAGTATAGGCTGCTTTGACTTTTGCATATTCACTGCTATTCGGTTGGTTTCTACGCTCTGTTGTGCTCAAATACGCTCTGATCGGCTCTGGAGAGGCCAGCGATATTGGTCTCCTCGTGCTACGTTGAGCTACACTACATTCTGATGGGGTAGGTTAGGTCAAGTTAGGTCAGGATGTGTTTGACTTTTGCGATATACACTGCAATGCCGTGGATTTATGCGCCCTGCTGTGCTCTAGTATATTCTGCCTGTCTCTGTGGAGGCCAGCAATATGGTCTCGGCGCGTTAGGTTGAGCTGTGGTACACTCGGCTTTACTACGTTTCGCGAGGTTAACATAGGGAAGTCTGAACTTTTGGCTATACGTTGCTCTCCGCGGAATTCTGCGCTCGGCTGTACTCTAATATTTTCTGCCTCGCTCTGTGGAGGCGGACAATAGTGGTCTCGACAGGTTAGGTTGAAATAGGTTGCGTAATCCTAGATTATGTTGGGACATGTTAGGTTATAGTATTTACGACTTTTGCGCGATTCACAGCAATGCGGTGCATTTCTGCCATCTACTGGGCTCTAGTACATTCTGCTTGGCCCTGGCGAGGCCAGCAACAGTTGTTGCGTCACGCTATATAGAGTTGGGCTACGCTTAGTTAGGCTACAGTTGGTTCGGTAAGGTCCGTATCGCTTTGACTCTTCTGTTATACACTGCGAATATATGGTCTTCGGTGATCCCCTCTCCTATAATCTGTTCTGCTTCGCTCTGGGGAGGCCAGCAACAGTGGTCTCGACAAGTTAGGTTGAGCTAGGTTACGTTTGCTTGGGTTCGGCTAGATCAGGTTAGGCCACGATACCTTCCACTTTTGTGCTATTCACTAAAATGCGGCGGATTTCTGCGCCCTACTGTGCTCTTGCACATCCTGCTTGTCTCTGTAGAGGCCTGCAACAGCTGTCCCGTCAGGTTAGGTTGTGTTATCTTACGTCTGAGTATGTTACTTTTGGCTAAGTTAGGATGGGCTGCTTTGACTTTTGTGATACTCACAATTTAGAGTCACATTTTAGTACTCACGTTATTTAGAGTTATGTTACATTTGGTTATGTCTCGATTTGATAGGGTAGGAATGTATAGCTTCAACTCTTGTTCTGTACTCTGCTATTCGGTGGATTCCCGTGCTCTACATTGCACCAATACACTCTGCTCGACGACGGCCAGACCAGTAACAGCGGTCTCGGCACGCCAGGTTGAGTTTTGTTGCGCTTGTCTTGACTAGATTAGGTTAGGTTTGATTAGGGCTGCTTTGACTCTTGTGCTATACACTGC
>NW_016916320.1:0-3498 GCF_001483705.2 Eufriesea mexicana | reverse complement strand
AGAAGAACATATTGGCGGCGGGCAGAACGAAGGAACCCACAGAATCGCAGTGCATATCAGAAAGGTAAGAACTACCCATGCAAAACACAAACCAACAGAACATAGCCAAACGTAGTATAGCTCAACCCAACGTGGCAAGACAGTTGCTCCTGCCCTCCCCAGAGATAAGTAGATCAGACTGGAGCACAGCAGATCGCAGAAACCCACCGAATTGCAGTGCATAGCACAAAAGTAGGAGCTGCCCTAACCAAACTTATCCCAACCTAACCCAGACAAACGTACCCTACCTGTACGTTACGTGCCGAGAACATAATTGCTGGCATTCTCAGTGTAAAGCTGAACATATTAGAACACCGTAGAGCGCTGGAGTCCACCCTATACCAGTGTACAGCACAAAAGATATAGCCACTGTAACCAAACCTGTCCTAACCTAACCAAAACAAACGTAACGTAACTCAACCTTTCGTGTCACAAACGCCATTGTTGGCCTCCCCAGAGCCATGCAAAATATATTAGATCACGGTAGACAGCAGAACTCCTCCGAGTAGGAGCGTATAGCACAAAAGTGAAAGCTGCACTGTCCTAACTTATCCAAACGTAACGTAAGCACACGTAACATAGCCAGACGTAACATAACTCAACCTAACGTGTCTAGACCAATATTGCTGACAACCCCAGAGCCAATCAGAATATACTAGAACACAGTAGGGCGCAGACTACCGCCGCATTGCTGCGTAAAGCACAAAAGTCAAGGATATCCTAACCTAACCTGCCCTAATCTAACCCAACAGAATGTAGTCTAACTGAGCGTAACGTCCCAAAACCACTATTTCTTGCTTTCACGAGGCCAAGCTTATCATATTAGGGCACACTGGAGCGCAGGGGTGCATCGAATAGCAGTGTACAGCTCAAAAGTCAAAGTTACCCTATCCTACCATAAGCAAACGAAACATAACGGAACGTATCATAACTATGCCTAACGTACCGAGACCACCATTGCTGGAAGCCCCAGAGCTAAGCAGAATATGTTAGAGCACAGTGCGGCGCACAGAGCCAACAAATAGCAGGATATAGCGCGAAGGTCAAATATATTCCAACATAAACTGACCGAACCTAACCTAACCAAACGTGCACTCACAAAACCAAACCCGCCGAGACCACTATTTCTGGCCTCCACAGGGACAGGCACAGCATATAAAGGCCCAGTAGAGAGCAGAAATCAACCGAATAACAGAGTATTGCAGAAAAGTCAAAGCTTCCATCTCCTATTCTAGTCCAAACTATCCTAACCAAACGTAACCTCTCTAAGACTGCCGTGCAACGAGCACACTTGCTGAACTCTCCATCGCCAAGCGGAACATATTAGAGGTGAGAGGAACGCAGTGAATGGCAGAAAAGTCGAATCTATCCAAACCTAGCCAAGGCTAACGTAACCTAACCAAACGCAACACAGCCTAAGGCCGCTATTGCTGCAATCCAAGCAGCCAAGCAGTACATACTGTTCACGATAGAGCGCAGAGGTATGCCGCAAATCAGTGCTTAGCACAAAAGCCAAATCCAACCTAAATAAGCCTAACGTAACCAATCCCAGGCAGTGTAACCTAGCCGAACGAATCCTAACTCAACCAGTTGTGTCACGACCGCTATTGCTGGTCTCCGCAGAGACAAGCAGATGCTAGTATAGTGAGGCCGAGAGCAGGTATCGACCGAATAGCTTTGTATAGCACAAATGTCAATGCTATCCTAGCAGAACCGAACCTAACCTGGACTAGCCAAGTGTAACCTAACTCAACCTAGCGCGCCGAGATCACTATTACTGGCCTCTCCATAGACGAGCAGAGTACAGTGGAGCAATGTAGAGCGCAGAAATTCACCGGATGCCTGCGTATATCACAAAAGTCAATGCAGGATGCCCTTAAACTTTGCGATATGAATAGCAATGCTGTTGATTTCTGAGCTGTACCGTGCCTTAGTATATTCTGCTTGTCACTTCGAAGGCCGGCAATAGTAGTCTTGTCACGTTAGTTTGAGTTAGGTTACGTTTGCATATGGTACGTTTGGTTATGTTGCGAAAGGATAGCATTGTCTTTTGCGCTATTCACTGCTATTTGGTGGATTGCTGCGCTCGCTGTGCTCTAATATGCTCTTGTGGGCTCTGTGGGCGCCAGCAATTCTGTCCTTTGCACTATAGGTGAGTTATGTTCCGTTCGCCCTGCTTAGGTTCAGTTGGACTACGTAAGGATAGTTTTGACTCTTCTGCTGAACATAGATAATCTGTGGACCTCAGTGCTTTACTGTGCTCTATCGTATTCCGCTTGTCTCTGGGGACGCCAGCAGTAGTGGTAGCGGCACGGTTGGTTGAGCTATGTTTCGTTCGGTTAGGTTAGGTTTGGTAATGTTTGGTCAGGATATCTTCGACTTTTGTCCTATTCACTGTATTGCGGTCGATTTCTACGCTCTACTGTTATCCAGCATTTTCTGCTTGGCTCTGCGGAGGCCAAAAACAGTAGTCTCGTCACGTTAGGTTAGGATATGTAGCGTTTGCTTATATTTCACTGGGATAGGTTAGGAATGCATAGGGTTGCCTTTTGCGCTGTGCACTGCTATTCGGTGGATTTTTACGCTCTACGTCACTCTACTATACTCCGTTCGACTCTGCGCAGGACAGAAATAGTGGTCTCGGCCTGTTAAGTTGTGTTAGGCTACTTCTGGTTACGTTACGTTAGTGTGGGTTAGGTTTCGATAAATATGACTTTCGTGGTATACATAGATATTAGGTGGATTTCAACGCTCTGCTGTGATCTACTATATTCCACTCGGCCTTGGGGAGTCCGCAAAAAGTGGTCGCAACACGTTACGTTGAGGTAGTCTACGTTTGGTTAGGATTTGTTGGTTTGTGTTAAGTTTGGATAGCTTAGACTTTTCTGATATACACCGCGATTCTATGGATTTCTGCACTCTGCTATCAACATATATGTTCTGCTTGTCTCTGCGGATGCCAGCAATCGTGCTCGCGGCACCTTATGTTGTGTTAAGTTACGTTTTGTTATGTTACGGTCGTCCAGGTTATCAGGTGATAGCTTTAACTTTTGTGCTGTGCACTGCACTGCGGCGGATTTCTGCGCTCTACTGTGCTCTAGTCTGATCTGCCTGTCTCATGGAAGGGCAGCGTTAGCGGTCTCAGCACGTTAGGCATAGCTAAATTACGTTTGGTTAAGCTACGTTTGGTAATGTTACGATTGCTTAGGTTAGGACAGAACAGCATTGACGTTTGCGTTATACTCCGCTATTCCGTGGATTCCTACGCTCTACATTGCCCTCCTATCCTCCATCCGAATCTGGGGAAGCCAGTAATAGTGGTCTCGGAAGGTTAGGTTAAGTTAAGCTACGTTTGGATATGTTATGGTGGCTAGTGTTGGGTTTGGACAGTTTTCTTCCACTGAGCTCCAATATGTTCTGCTTGACTCTGGGGAGGCCAGCAATGGTGGTCTCGGCACG
>NW_016916319.1:0-251 GCF_001483705.2 Eufriesea mexicana | reverse complement strand
CTATCATTGCAATGGCTATAGCACGCCAAAACGATCCTTCCTGCTTACTGAGGCAAGAAAGTTGGCTCACCACGTTATTAGTCGAAGATGTCAAAAAATCTGTATTTTCCAGACAGATTCCAGAGCATTGCAATGGCTTTAGCACGCCAATAGAATTCTCCCACGTTACTTATGCAAGGAAGACACCACACCATGATATTATTCGAAAATGTCAATAACATTTTATTTTCCTGCCAGATTCTATAGCATTG
>NW_016916318.1:0-385 GCF_001483705.2 Eufriesea mexicana | reverse complement strand
CCATCCCCGACCTTGCCTGGCCTGACCTGACCTGATGTGACCTGACTTGACATGGTCTGCTCCCAATTGAACTGACCTGAACTGACCTGACCTGACCAGACATTATCCGGCCTGGCCTGACATTACCAGACTTGACCTGACCTGACATGACCTTACCTGTCCTGAACTGACATCATCTGACCTGACCCGACCTGGCATGACCTGAACAGCCCGGGCCTTGCCTGGCCTGACTTGACCTGAGGTGACCTGACATGACATGATCTGATATGAAGTGAACTGACCTGAACTGACCTGACCTGACCAGACATGATCTGGCCTGAAATGACCTTAACTGACCTTACCTGACCTGAAATGACCTGACCTTACTGCTGTGACCTGAACTGAC
>NW_016916317.1:0-5673 GCF_001483705.2 Eufriesea mexicana | reverse complement strand
TAAATAATAAATTTATTAATTTACTAACTTCTTGTAAGTTCCGAATATATTCTAACACAAATATGTTGTTTGTTTAAGTAGTACACAATAATTTATTAATTTTTTCACTTTTATTATAAATATACGTCGCGAGCAATTTGTTATTAACAATATTAATTTGTTATAAACAGTCAGTGTAATAATTTATAAACTTTTTGTAAAGTATAGTTACATTTTGACACAAATTCGTTCCAAGTTCAAGTAATAGCCAGTAATTCCTTAATGTTTTCACTTTTATTAGAAATGTACGTTGTGAACAATTTGTTATTAACATTAATAATTTGTTACTAACGATAAGTATTATAATTTACGTAGAATAGTATATGTGTAATTATTACTCAGAATGTTCGAATTGATGCTGATAATACTACCAGTTTTTCATTAATTACAATCTCCTATGTAATTTACTGACAAATTATATGCACCCATTTAAAAACAATATCCTTATGAACATTCTCATATCATTTTTGTTCTTATTTTACTTCTAATTTTGTTCATAATTAATTATTCTGTTGGACCATCGCGCCGATCGTTGTATCGAATCACGTACGTCGTCAAGTAAGTAATAATAACAAACTAATTAGGGCCAAATTATTTGCAAAAATTGTATAAGAATGTTACACAAGGAGCCAGCTATGCGATACAGTTATATAAGTTCATAAATTAATCGCAAAAATTGCATAATTTTTTAATTTCACAATTATTCCCCAATAATTCCCAATCGCTAATACGGTCTTCTTTCCTTTTTTTATTTGGAGGTCCAAGAGGTTCAACACAGCTGGTTATGAGTTTAATTTTGGATCAGTTGAATGATCATGAGCTGATTTGCTCTTACCACTAGACTTTTTATTTAATATCGCAGATTCTTCTTCATTTTCCTTTGCTTTTTCGACAAATGATAAAAGATTGAAATTTCTGTAACAATATTTTTCATTACATAGAATAATACTATCATGGATAAATGTTACAAGCATATATCATTTTTATTTTGCTCCTCCTGTTTTAATTTTTGAATTGTCCTTTACTTCTTCACTTTCCTGTACTATTTTTCTTGGTATAATATCAGAAAATGGATTGTTCAATAATTCAGCTTTGTTGGAATGCTAATGTTATTAATCGAGATATCTCACATCTATATGTCGATACTAAACTGTTTTTGTGCTTATTACACACACATGTAAGATTGTGTACGTGTCGGTCGCTAACTAAATCCTATTGTTATTACGATGTAGTCTCTAGTCTCTAAGCTATCTTTGTACAGTGCACATCGACCGAGTCACATAATATTATAACGTTCCCTTTGCATATTCTGTGTTCTTTCTTTTTTAACTCCATTGCCATACCAAATTCTATCAAGCTTTTATCATTTTTGGAGCATAAAGTGGCCTATCATTGTACAAAACGGGGGGAATATTATATTTATATCAATTCTTGATATATTTTCTTATAAACATTAAATACATCTCCTCATCTACAAGTGCTTCTTTAAGTTTAAGCATGTTATATATAGTTTCTTCAGTAACCATACCAAAGATTGTATGTTTATTCTCCAATTCTGATGTAGAACCAAGAGTAAAGTAGAATTGGGAATCATTATTATCTCTGCCACAGTAATTGACCCTCGTCGACAAAAAAGTAATCTTGTATGAAATTCGTCCTAAAACATAAATATCTAATAATTATTTTTGAAGAAAAGAAGCATTCATTGTATTTTTAAATATAGTCGCACTTTCAATTTCATCATTACAGTTCTCCACATATGCTTTTACTACCTCCTCCTGTACCTTTGAGAGCACCACCATTTGCTACGAATCCTTGGATAATTCTATGAAATATAGTGTCATGGTAATAACCTTCCACGCATAATTGTATAAAATTTCTATATGTCTTTGGAGTTTCTTTTGCTTGTAATTCTAACTCAACATCACCAACAGTTGTTTTCATTGTAACCTAGTTATGACAAATATATTAGCTTTATTAATGTAAAATACTTTTAAAATCAAATTTATCGAAATTTATTATTTATTATTGTAATTCAAATTAGAAGTTATTTAATATATTAATATAGAAATTTAGAATTTAGAAAGTAAATATTGTATATCGGTAAAATTTTTAAAAACAGATATACAATTCATTGAAATATTATTAACTAATACTTACTTTACCCGTAGTAGGTGGCCCTTGTATATAAATATTATTCATGTTTGTAAGTCTCCTATAATAAAGAAAATCCTTCATCAATAATATTTCATATTAAATCTTTAGTAATTTATAAATCAGTCAACCAAATGGTCCTTTTCTCGAATAATCATCAGCAGGTAAGATATACCTTGTACCTCATTTTGACATTGGCTTTATTGGTCCAATAAAGTCCATGATCTGCCACAGCTCCATTATTCTTGCTGCTTTTATATTTTCCAAGTTCCCATAGATATTTCTACACATTTTTGCCTTAATGCAACATTTATACAGTATTTTTCTCTGTTGATACATAAGCAGCCTCTTTTCTCTTTCTTGATTCCGCATAATATGCATTCCCTCTTCTCACTGCTTTCATTCGAGCTCTTTTCTTTATATGCCTCAATCCCATCATTCTGAAATATGACATATTAGTACTATTGAATGACATTTCTCTATGTAAGGGCTTAGATTTAATTTTCTACATTTATCATTTAGCAACATTTAGACTCTATATCCGATTTATCTTTACCTTTCATAACTATTACCATGTGTTGGTTCTCTGTCTCTTCAATGATCCTCATATTTCCATGTCGATACCACACATTTTTCTCTGTTGGTACATATGCTGTCTCTTCTTTGTTTCTTGATTCCGCATAATATGTGTTTCCTCTTCTCTCACCTTTTATTCGAACTTAACACATTAGCAATGATCATTGACTTTGACCGCTGATATTAATATTTATTCAGGTCAGGAATACAACATACCTTTCAATCTCACTGTATTCTCCATATCTTGTTATTATCAGAGGCCATCACCTTAATTAATTGCATTCCTTTTTGTCTGCCTAAACCAGCGTCATTTTCTGAATCTTATATGGTTAGCCGACCTCATACTTTACATATTTGTATCGCTGCTTCATATTTTTCTCGCTATAAAATATAATTCTTGGCATCTACGCTGATGATATTCCATGAGTCCAATAATCAAGTTCTGCTATCACTAATGAAAGGTGGAAAAACAATGGCTCGTAACTTACGCTATTTAATTACAACTAAAGGTTATGTTAATACAAATACTTACATGATTTTCGTAATGCAGGCACAACTGCATGGACACAACAATGTTTCCGGCGTTTGTTTGCAATTTTTTCTCATTTCCTATGCATTCTCCTGTCCACTTGGAAAAAAATTAACAAATCTCTTAATTTCTGTGATTAATTTATGAACTTTTATAATTGCATTGTAAAGCCAGATCCTTCACGAACTTTCCAATATATTTTTCGATATAAATTTGTCCCTAATTAATTAATTATTAATAATTATTCTACGAAATGTTTGAATTATTGTCGAAAATTGTTCAAAAATTAATAACTAACTATTTGGAGTTAAATTCTTTACGAAAATTATATAAGAATGTAGCCTGAAGTTCCAGCTTTGAAACGAAATTATAAAAGTTTACATATTCTTTACGGAAATTAAGTAATTAATTATTTTTCACTACCGGAGCCAATCTATCCTTTTCTATCCTATCTCTGTCCTTGTCTGTCAGGTGACGAGCTCTTCGACGACCTCCTCGACTATTCTATATTCCTATCACTTTTTCGTGCATATGGTCCAAAACCACGATGGCGCTGATCGTAGGCAGTAAAATTTGTATTTATTCGGCAGTAGAGAATTAATAACCTTCCTAGTTTCTGTAATTAATTCTTGAACATTTGTAGATGCACAACAAAATTGGAATTATAGGCAACATTCATATACAATATTTAATTTAATAATTAGTATTTACATGAGCGATAGGTTTTGTATTTCCTGTAGTAAATAAGATTGCTACAGAAAAGTATTTTTGTTGCATAATATTCTTATTATTTTGTAATAAATATATATTAGCATAAGAAAGCGTAAAATATAAATTATTTTATTAAGAAATTTTATTCACATTTGTTTATTTACAATGTTTTCATAGACGAAAAATGAACACAAAATAAAAAATATATTAAAAAACTACCAAAAACTATGGGGACGGGAATCAAACGACGGTTTTTCGGCATAAGAATGTCGAACCATCGCCGTTAGGCCACGACTCTAATTGTAAGTTGATGGAAATAAAGGTATAATTAGAGTAGTAATAAAACTTTAATCGTAAATATTTCAAAAACTGTTGAGTAGTTGCCACTATAATAATATATTTTCTTTAACTGCATGATGTTTTCTACAAACCTGCAAACTTTTACCTAAATCGGTGACCCTAAGGACTTGCACTCTCCTTGTGAGTCCTCCCCTCTCTAGCCCTTCCTACTCTCTCATTTTAACGCCATCGTAGAAGTAAAGTAAACACGTTTCTCTTATTAACAGAAATGATCCTTTCTTATTAGCCTGATCATATAGCACTGTGTGACAAAGAAAGCAAACGGAACAATCGAGACGAAGTGAAACAGACGTAAGAAATAGATGCAAGAAACTTATCCTTAAAGCATTAATTTCAGATTTCTCTAACGAATGTTGATTTTCGAATTTTATTACTATACTTATATTTCATACACGTATTAAATATGTCTTCAATATTTACGAAGTATAAGTGAAAATAATCATGTTTTGCTTGTGCAGTATTACTCTCATATTCGCAGACTTGCAATGTATTATTCGAGTATAGGAATTTTACGAATATCCTACGCCTATGTTAACACATGGAGTGCCGGCGGCATATGAGACATTTAAAGCCTGAGCGCCGGCCTCATTCGCTTGTTTCCGAACAAACGAGTAGCTAAAAAAAATATTTAAAACTTATACATTTTCTTAAAATGCTATATTTTGATTGCATATTCGTCATTTTGTGGACATTTCACTATTACTAGAATCATCGGAATCATTCGAATATTGTAATGGAACAGCTCTTGATATTCTCCTTGGACTCAAACTGTCCTCGACTTATATGTCAAAATCATCTGAATGTATCGAATAATCTGATAGAGGGTCAGCAATATACTCGTTGAAAATTTCACTTATATTATATAGATAAAAAGTATAGAATACTAAGACTTATTATATTGTTCAACAAAAAGCGTAAACCTACAAAGGAGGTACTAACTAAGGAGTACACTGCTTGAGAGTGATTCTTGCTTTGATTGTTTCTGAACCATCGTATACGTTTTATTTTCTTCTGTATTTCAACTGTACGCAGAGACAGACAAAACTAGAGCAATGGAAAAGAATATGCAATTGCAGCTCATCCTGGTCCTCTAATTCTTATCTATAGCGTGAAGTAAACACTTCATGCGTTCCCGGAACCTCTACGACGCTTACTTCAAAGCATATCTGTTTCTTCTAAGTGATTGATTTTTGTAAATACGTCGAGACGTATTTATTATTTTCAACACCTAACGTCCACAAAGTATCGAATGCTATCGAATACTATGATAGTATTCGAATAGTATCGAATGCTTATCAAGATCT
>NW_016916316.1:0-1359 GCF_001483705.2 Eufriesea mexicana | reverse complement strand
TGTGCTATAGTCATTGCGATGCTATAGGATCTGCCTAGAAAATTCGATTTTATTGACATTTTGAACTAATATCGCGGTGAGCTAACTTTCCTGCATAAATAATGAAGAAAGATCCTAATGGCGTGCTATAGCCATTGCAATGCTTTAGAATCTGCCTGGAAAATCCAATTTTACTGACATTTTCGACTAATATCCTGGTGACCTATCTTTCTTGCATATATAAGGAGGAACGATTCTACTGGCCTCCTATGGCCACTGCAATCCTATAGAATCGGGCTGGAAAATTTAATAAAATCCAATTTTACTGACATTTTCGACTAATATCCTGGTGACCTATCTTCCCTGCATATATAATGAGAAAAGATTCTATTGGCGTGCTATAGCCATTTCAATGCTATAGGATCTGGCTGGAAAATTCTATTTTATTGACGTTTTCGACTAATATCGTCGTGGGCTAACTTTCTTGCATAAATTGGTAGGAAAGACCCTAATGGTGTGCTATAGCCATTGCAATGTTATAGAATCTGATTAGAAAAATCAATTTTATTGACATTTTCCAGTAATATCTTGGTGAGCTAGCTTTCTTGAATAAATAAGCAGGAAAGGCTCTGTTGGCGTGCTATAGCCATTTCAATGCTATAGGATCTGGCTGGAAAATTCTATTTTATTGGCGTTTTCGACTAATATCGTGATTAGATATCTTTCTTGCATAAATAATGAGGAAAGATTCTATTGGCATCCTATAGCCAATGCAATGCTATAGAATCTGGCAGGAAAATTCAGTTTTATTGACATTTTCCAGTAATATCTTGGTGAGCTAGCTTTCTTGAATAAATAAGCAGGAAAGGCTCTGTTGGCGTGCTATAGCCATTGCAATGCTATAGAATCTGGCAGGAAAATTCAGTTTTATTGACATTTTCCAGTAATATCTTGGTGAGCTAGCTTTCTTGAATAAATAAGCAGGAAAGGCTCTGTTGGCGTGCTATAGCCATTGCAATGCTATAGAATCTGGCAGGAAAATTCAGTTTTATTGACATTTTCCAGTAATATCTTGGTGAGCTAGCTTTCTTGAATAAATAAGCAGGAAAGGCTCTGTTGGCGTGCTATAGCCATTGCAATGCTATAGAATCTGACTGGAAAATTCAATTTTACTGACATTTTCGACTAATATCCATGTGACCTATCTTCCTTGCATATATAATGAGAAAAGATTCTATTGGCGTGCTATAGCCATTTCAATGCTATAGGATCTGCCTGGAAATTTCTATTTTATTGTTGTTTTCGACTTATATCGCTGTGAGCTGCCTTTCCCGCATAAATAATGCAGAAAGATCATATTGGCGTGCTATAGCCATTGCA
>NW_016916315.1:0-2100 GCF_001483705.2 Eufriesea mexicana | reverse complement strand
AAGCAGAATATACAAGAGCACAGTAGAGCGCAGAAATCCGCTGGTAGCGGTGTATATCGCACATGACTTAGCTATCCTACCATAACCTCACCAAACGTAACACATCCGGACGTGGCATAAATCAACCTAACGTGTTGAGGCCAAAACTGCTGGTCTCCCCAGGTCCAAGCAGAATATACTAGAGCGCAGCAGGGCCCAAAAATCCAACGCATTGCAGTGTATAGCACAAAAGTCAAACATAATCTCACCTCACCTGACCTTACCTGACCAACCCAAACGTAGTGTATCGAAACATGACGTGACCATACCAATGTTGCTGGCCACCGCAGAGCCAAGCAGCGCAAATTACAGCACATTAGAGCGCAGATATCTACCGAAAAGCAGTGATTGGCACAAAAGTCTTAGTAGCATAGCCTAACCTAGGCAAACGTAACATATACAATCGTAGACCAACTCAACCTAATATGACGAGGCCGCTATTGCTGGCCTGCACAGAGGCAAGCAGAGAGTACTAGATCACAGAAGAGCGCAGAAATCTACCTCGCTGCGGCGAATAGCGCAAAAGCCGAAGGTACACAATCCTAACCTGACATACCCTGCGCGAAACCAACGTAGCATAATACAACATCGCGTGACGCGGCCACTGCTGCTGGACTCCCCACAGCCTAGCAGATTATACTACTGCACAGCAGAGCGCAGAAATCCACCGCATTGCAGTGTATAGCACAAAAGCCTAACGCATCCTGTCCTAACCTGACCTAATCTAGGCCATCCGAACGTTTTCAACTCAACATAACGTAACGTAACCAATATTGCTGGTCTCCCCATAGCTAAGCAGAACCCATTGGGGTACCGCAGAAGGCAGAAATCCACCGAATAGCAGTGTATAGCGCAAAAGTTAAGGGTACCTAATCCTAACCTAACCCAACGTAACATAAATATACGTAACATGTCTGAACCTAACGCGCCGAGGCCAATATTACTGGCATCCCAAGAGCCAACAAGAGTGTACAAGACCACAATAGAGCGCAGAAATCTGCCGAATTGCAGTGTACAGTGCAAAAGTCGAGGCTATCCGATCGTAACACAACCAACCGTAACACAACCAAACGTATCCTAACTCATTGTAACGCCCCGCTGCCACTATCTCTTGCATCCACGTTGAAAAGTAAAATACTCTAGAGCTCAGGAGACCGCAGAAATACACTGCACTGCAGTCCATAGCACAAAAGTGACAGATAACCCAAGCTAACATATCCCAACCTAACTGAACCATACATAGTGTAACTCAACAAAACGCGATGAGGCCAATATTTCTGGACTCCCCAGGGCCAAGCAGAATATACCAGAGTGCAGTAGAGCTCAGAAATCCACCGCATTGCACTGCACAGCACAAAAGTGAAAGATACACCAACCTAACTTCGCATAACCTAGCCTATCCAACGTAGTTGAAATCAACACAGCGTGAAGTGACCATTACTTCTGGCCCCCCAGAGCCAGGCAAAATATGTTCGAGCACAGTAGAGAGCTGAAATCCTCAGAAGAATAGTTTACGGCAAAAAAGTCAAGGCTATAGTTTCCTAACCTGGAGAAACGTAGCATAAACGTACGTAACCTAACTCAACCTAACCTAACCCTAACTCGACGCTGCCAAACCTAACCTAACCAAACGTGGTATATCTCAATAAATCGAGCTGCGACCACTAATAGTGGACTACGTGGAGACAAGCAAAGTATGTCAGAGCACATTAGAGAACTGAAATCCAACGGAAAGCTGTGTATACTACAAGAGTCAGTGCAGAATATCCTAACCCAGGAAAACGTAGCATATACAGACGTGGCTTAAGCAAACCTATCATGACGGGGCCACGATTGCTGGCTTCCACCGAGAAAAGCAGAATGCACTATGGCAATGTGGAGCGCAGAAGTTCACCGCATTGCAGTGAGCAGCAAAAAAGCCGTATACGATCGAACCTAACCTGACACGACCTAACCTAACCAAACTTAGCACAGCTCTACGTATCGTGCAGTGAACACTGCTCCTGGTATCCACAGAGCCAACCAGAATGTAGTAGAGTACAGTAGATCACAGAAATCCAC
>NW_016916314.1:0-643 GCF_001483705.2 Eufriesea mexicana | reverse complement strand
CATTTCTGACAAATATCGTGGTGAGCTACCTTTCTTGCATAAATAAGGATGAGAGATTCTATTATCGTGCTACAGGCTTTGCAATGCTATAGTATCTGGCTGGAAAGTTCAATTTTATACACCTTTTCGTCTAATATCGTGGAAAGCTAACTTTCTTGCATAAATAAGGTGAAAAGATTCTATTGGCGTGCTATAGGCATTGCAATGCTATAGAATCTTGCTGGATTGGAAAATTCAATTTTATTGTCATTTTCTACTAATATCGTGGTGAGATATCTTCTTTGCACAAGTTAGGAGGAAAGACCATATTGGAGTGCTATAGCGATTGCAATGTCATAGAATCTGGCTGGAAAATTCAATTTTATTGACATTTTGGACTAATATCGTGGAAAGCTATCTTTCTTGCATAAATAATGTGAAAAGATTCTATTGGCGTGCCATAGGCATTGCAATGCTCTGGAATCGGGACGGAAAGTTCAATTTTATTGACAGTTTCGACTAATATCGTTATGTGCTATCTTTCTTCCATAAACCAGGCGGAAAGATTCTGTTGGCATGCTACAGGCATTGCAATGCTAACGAATCTTGTTGGAAAATTCAATTTTATTGTCATTTTCTGCTAATATCGTGGGGAGATATCTTC
>NW_016916313.1:0-503 GCF_001483705.2 Eufriesea mexicana | reverse complement strand
TCCCAGAGCACACTTGAATATACCAGAGAAAATTAGTGCGCAGAAATTCGCCGGAAAGCAGGATAAAGCACAAAGGTCAATGATATCCTAACCAAACCAAACCAGTCCTAACATAACTAAGCGTAACTTGACTCAACAAAACGTACCGAGAACACTGTCGCTGAACTCCCGAGATGCAAGCAGAATATATTACAACGTAGTAGACAGCAGAAGTTCACCGCACTGCATGGTACAGCACAAACGTCGAACATATGCTATCCTAACTTGACCTAGCCTTACCTAGCCAAACGCAGCATAACTCAACGTAACGTGCTGAGACCACTATTGCTGGCATTCACAGAGCCAGGCAGAACATATTATAGGAGAGCAGAGCGTATCCATAGATGCGCAGTGCACAGCAGAAAAGCGAAAGCTACCCTAACCACACATAGCCAACCTAACCTAACCAAACGTAACATGAATCAACCAAACGTGACGCCGCCGCTATTCCTGGCGACCACAAA
>NW_016916312.1:0-673 GCF_001483705.2 Eufriesea mexicana | reverse complement strand
GCAAGTAGATGGCTCTACTTTTCATTGGATTGAAGGCGTTAGGCGATCTAATCGCCAAGCTGTAACAGCTTATAAATTTTGTATAGACTTATTCTCTGGCAAGCAGATGCCTGCACTTGCCATTGGATTGAAGGCGTTAAGCGATCTATTCCCCAAGCTACAACAGATTATTGGTTTTGTGTAGACGTATTCGCTGGCACGCGGATGGCTGTACTGGCCATTGGATTGAAGGCGTTAGGCGATCTATTCACCAAGCTATAACAGGTTATACATTTTGAATCGACCTATTCTCTGGCTAGTGGATGGCTGTTCTTGCAATTCGATTCTAGGGGTTAGGCGATCTATTCACCAAGCTATAAGAGGTTATAGATTTTTAATAGGCCTATTCTCTGGCAAGTAGATGGCTCTACTTTTCATTGGATTGAAGGCGTTAGGCGATCTATTCACCAAGCTATAACAGGTTATACATTTTGAATCGACCTATTCTCTGGCTAGTGGATGGCTGTTCTTGCAATTCGATTCTAGGGGTTAGGCGATCTATTCACCAAGCTATAAGAGGTTATAGATTTTTAATAGGCCTATTCTCTGGCAAGTAGATGGCTGTACTTGACATTGGATTGAGGGCGTTGGGCGATCTATTCACCAAGCTATAACAGGTTATATATTTTGCATA
>NW_016916311.1:0-1058 GCF_001483705.2 Eufriesea mexicana | reverse complement strand
GATAGCTTTCACTTATGTGCTGAACACAGATATTCATTGGACTTCTGTGCTCTACTGCGCTCTCTCATATTCTGCTTGTCCCTGACGAAGTCAGCGATAGAGGTCACGGTTCGCTAGGTTTAGTTATTCTACTTTAGGTTTGGTTAGGTTAGGTTTGGTTAGGTTATGGTAACTTTGACTTTTGTGCTATACACTGCTATTCGGCGGATTTCTGCACTCTGCATTGATGTGCTATACTCCGCCCGACCGTGGGGAGACCAGCAACAGTGGCAGCGGCACGAAATGTCGAGCTATGTTTTGTTTCTTCAGGTTAGTTTAGATTAGCGTTTGGGAGGATAGCTTTGGCATTCGTGATATACACTGCTTTTCGGTGGACATCTGCGCTCTACTCTGCTCTGGTATGTTACCATTGTTCAGGTTAGGCGAGGGCAGCTTGGACTTTTGCGCTATATACTGCATTTCGGCGGATTTCTGCACTCTACATGTTAGGCGAGGGCAGCTTGGACTTTTGCGCTATATACTGCATTTCGGCGGATTTCTGCACTCTAGAGTGCCATAGTATGGTCAGCTTGGCTCTGGAAAGACAGAAATATTAGTATCGGCACGTCTCACAAAGGTATTCTACGTTTGATTTGGCTAGGTTAGGTTGGATTAGGATTGGTTATGTTGGATTAGGTTAGGGTATGGATAGCTTCGACTTTTCCGATGTACACTACGATTCTGTGGATTTCTGCGCTGTTCTCTCCTCTAATATGCTCTGCCTGTCTCTGTGGAAGTCAGCGATACTGGTCGCCGCACGTTCGGTTATGTTAGGATACGTTTGACTATATTACGGTCCTATGGATTAGGACAGGGTAGCTTTGACTTTTGAGCTAGACACCGCTATTCAGTGGTTTTCTACCATTTAAGTTGCCCTGCTACATTCTGCTCGACTCTAGGGAGGCCAGTAATAGTAGTCTCGGAGCGCTAGGCTGAGTTATGCTACGTTTGGGTAGGCTAAGGTAGCCATGGTTACGCCTGCATAGCCTTGACTTCGCGCTATACACTGCGATTCTGTA
>NW_016916310.1:0-402 GCF_001483705.2 Eufriesea mexicana | reverse complement strand
CATTCCTAATCTAACCTAACGAAACGAAACTTAACTAAACCAAACGTATCGAGGCCTTTCTGATTGCCCACCTCGGAGCCAAGGGGAGCATATTAGAGCACGTTGGGGCGCAGAAACCCAATGAATAGCAGTGTATAGCAGTCTGGTCAAAGTGGCCTATCCTAACCTTGCCAATCGTAACATATGCAAACGTAACCTAACAGAACCTAACATGACGAGACCGCTATTGCTGGCCTCCCCAGTGACAAGCAGAAAAAATTGAAACATAGTAGATCGCAGGTATAGGGGGATAGCAGTGTATAGCACAGAAGACTTAACTTTTCTATCCTAACCTCACCGAACGCAACATATCCAGTCGTAACATATCCAAACGTAACACAACTCAATCTAACACGACGAGAC
>NW_016916309.1:5821-19381 GCF_001483705.2 Eufriesea mexicana | reverse complement strand
TAATCTGGTTGACTGTGGGGTGGTCAGAAGTAGCGGCCCCTTCAAATTAGGTTGAGTTAGGCTTCGCCTGGTTAGGTTACGTTTGATTGAGTTAGGTTAGTATAGCTTAGACTTTCGTGGTACCCACAATTATTATCTGTAATTCTGCGCACTGCTGCGCTCTACTGTAATCTGCTTGGCCCAGGGACATCCAGCAGTAGCAGTCGCGGTTCGGTACGTTGAGATACGCTTCGTCTGATTAGGTTAAATTTGCTTGACTTATGCTTGGATAGCAATGAGTTTTCTGCTATACCCTGCGGTTCTATGGATATCTCCTCTCTACACTCCTCTAATACGCTCTGCTTGGCTCTGAGGAGGGCAGCAATAGTGGTCGCGCCAGGCTAGGTTGAGCTATGATACGCATGCTTGTGTTACGTTAGGCAGGGTTTGGCATGTTACGATTGACCTTTGAGATTTGCAGTGTCATTCGGTGGACCTCTGGGCTCTACTGTGCCCTAACATGCTCTGCCTGGCTCTGCGGAAACCAGCAATTGCATGCTAGGCACGTTAGGTTGAGATATGCTACGTTTGGTTAGGCTATGCTAGCATAGTTTGGGGTGGAATAGCCTCGACTTTCGTGGTATACACTGCTGCTCAGTGGGTTTCAGCGCCCTACTGTGCTCTACTATATTCTAGCCGACACTATGGTGGCCGGCAATAGTGGTCGCTGCACGTTGGGCTAAGTTAGCTTACGTTTGGTTATGTTAAGTTTGGTTACCGTAGGACAGAGCAGCTTTGACACTTCTGCTATGCACATCGATTCTGTATATCTCTGGGCTTTACTCTCCACTAATATGTGCTCCTTTGCTATTTGGTGGCCAGCAATAGTGATCGCATCACCTTCGGTTGAGTTATACTGCGTTCGGTTATGTTTCGATTGGTTAGATTTGAAGAGGCAAGCTATGACTCTTGTGCCATACACTGCTTTAAGGTGGATTTCTGCGCTCTGCCTTGCTCTTGTGTATTCTGCTTGCCTGAAGGGAGGCCAGCGATGGTGGTCTCGGAACGTCAGGTTAGGTTTCGTTACGTTTGCTAATATTACGTTTGGATAGATTAAGACAGGATAGAGTAGTCTTTTGAGATATACACTGCCATTCGGCGGATTTCTGCGCTCTACGTTGTTGTATAATATTCTGCTGGACTCTAGGGTGGCCAGTCATAGTCGTCTCGGCACGATAGCTAGAGTTAGGCTTCGTTTCGTTACGTTATGTTGTTTTTGGTTAGGTTTGGGTAGCCCTGTCTTTTCTGCAGTACACCGCGATTCTATGGATTTCTGCGCTCTACTCTCCTCTAATATGCTGTGCTTGGCTCTGGGGAGGCCAGCAATAGTGTTACTTTCACGTTAGGTTGTGTTACGTTTGGTTTTGTTACGATTGGATAGGTTATGAGATGATATCCCTGACTTTTGCATTATACACTGCTATTGTGTGGACACCTGCACCCTACTGCGCTCTATTATGTTCATCTTTGCTCTATGAATGGCAGCGAAACTGCTATCATCACGTTACATTCAATTAGCCTACGTTCGGTTAGGTTAGGTTAGGTCCGGTTTGGTCAGGATATCTATGACTTTTGTGCTTTACACTGCAATGCTGTCGATTTCTACGCTCTACTTTTCTCTAGTATTTTCTGCTTGTCTCTGCGGAGGCCACCCATAGTGATCTCAGGACGCCAGGTTGTGGTTCAATACGTGTGAATATGTTTCGTTTGGTTATGTCTGGAGAGGATAGGTTTAAGTTTTGTGCTGTAGAGTCTTATGCGGAGGATTTCTGTGCTCTGCTGTGCTCTGATATACTCTGCTTGACTCTAAGGAGGCCATTAATGGTGGGCTCGGCACGATAGGTAGAGTTAGTCTACTTTTGGTTACGTTATATTAGTTTGGGATAGGTCTTCAAAGCTTTGACTTTCGTAGTTTACACTGCTATACGGTGGATTTCTGCGCTCAACTGTGCTCCGGCATGTTCTGCTTGGCACTGGGGCCGCCGGCAATAGTGATCCTGGCACGTTAGTTTGAGCTATGCTACGTACGGTCATATTACGTTTGCACAGGATAGAATATGGTAGTTGTGACTTTTGCGCTGTACGTTGCTATTCGTCGCATTTCAATACTCCTCATTGCTCTACCATAGACTGCTCGAATGTGGGGAGGCCGGTGATTGGCGTCCCGCCTGGTTAGTAAAATCCAGGCTACCCGTGGTTATGTCACGTTTGGTTAGGGTAGGCGATGGAGGTATTGACTTTTGAGCTGTATACTGCTTTTCGGTGAACTTCTTTGATATACTGTGCTCTAATATGCTCTGCTTGGCTCTGGGGAGACATGCAATAGTGGTCTCGGCGCATTTTGTTGATTCAGGCTACGTTTACTTAGGTTAGGTTTGGTCAGGTTAGGTTGGGATAGCTTTGACTTTTGTGCTATACACTTCTTTTCGGTGGATTTCTACTCTATATATTGCTCTATTGTACTCTGCCCTACTCTCTGGAGGCCAGTGATTGTGGTCGCCGCTGGTAAGTTTCATTCATGCTAAGTTAGGTTATGTTACGTTTGGTTAGTGTAAGAGAGGCTATCTGGGACTTTTGCGCTGTACATTGCTTTTCGACGGATTTCTGCACTCTACTACGCTCTATTATGCCCCGCTTGTCTTCTTGGAGGCCACCAGTACCGGTCGCGGCAGGTTAGATTCTGTTAGATTACATGTGGCTGTGTCAGGGTATTTTGGGGTAGTTTAGGGTAACCTTGAACTTTGTGCTCGACGCTGCTACCTTATGGACTCCTGGGCTCTACTGTGATCTGTCATATTCTGCTTGTCCCTGGGGACGCCAGCAATATTGGTCGAGGCACATTAGGTTGTGCTATGTTACGTTTGGTTGGGTTAGGCTTGTTTGCGTCAGGTTAGGATGGCTTTGACTTTTCTGCTACACACTGCCAATCTATGGGCTTCTGCGCCCCACTCTCCTCTAATATGTTCTGCTAAGAAATTCAGAGCCCATCAACGTTGGTCTAGGCACGTTAGGTTGGAATGCGTTGTGCTTGTTCATGTCACCCTTGGTCAGATTAGGATAGCGTAACTTTGATTTCTGCGCTGTACACTGCTATGCGGTGGATTTCTGCGCTCTACGTGGCTCTACAATACTCTGCTCGACAGTGGGGTGGCCAGAAATAGTGGTTGTGATACGATGGTTTGAGTTAGGTTACGTCTGGTTACGCTACGTTTGGTTGGGTTCAGTTATGATGGCTTTGACTTTTGTGCTTTACACTGCCATACGTTGGATTCATGCGCTCTGCTGTGCTCTAGCATACCCCGCTTGACACTGGGGAGGCCAGCAATAGTGGCCGCTTCCCGTTAGATTGAGTAAGGTTACGTTTAGTTTTGCTACGATTGCTTAGGTTAGGAGCGGATAGCTTAGATTTTTCTGCTATAAACTGCTATTCGGCAGATTTGTGCGCTCCACTGTGATCTGGTGTATTCAGTTTGGCTCCTGGAAGGCCAGAAATAGTGGCCCCAGCACGTTGCGTTTCGTTAGACTGCGTTTAGTATGGATAGGTTAGGATATCTTCGACTGCAGTCCTTTACGCAGCAATGCGACGTGCCCTAGTATGCTCTGCTTGTCTCTGGGAAGGCCAGCAACAGTGGACTCAGCACCTTAGGTAGAGATAGGCTACGTTTTGTTACGTTATGTTAGTTTGGTTTGGGTTTGCATAGCTTTGACTTTCGTGGTATGCACATCTATACGATGTATTCCTGCGCTCTGCTGTGCTCCGGTATGTTCCGCTTGGCACTGGGGAGGCAAGCAATCGGTGTCCAGGCACGTTAGGTTGGATTGCGCTGCGCTTCCTTATGTTGCGTTTGGTTAGGTTAGGATTGGGTAACATCCACTTTTGCGCTTTACACTGCCATTCGGTGTATTTCTGCGCTGAACATTGATTTACAATATCCTGCTCGACCGTGTGGTGGTCAGCAATAGTGGTCGTGACACGATAGATTGAGTTAGGTTACGTTTGGCCAGGCTAGGGCGGTCAAGGTTTGGTTAGGATGCCCTTGACTATTCTGGTATCCACTGCTGTTTGTTTGATTTCTGCGCTCTACAGTGCTCTGGAGTGTGCTGCTCGACTCTGTCGAGGACAGCAATAGTGGTCTTGTCACGTTAGGTTGGGTTAGGTTACGATTGGTTAGGTTAGGTTCGTTGTAGATCAGTCTGGTTAATTTAGACTTTCGTGCTGTACACTGCTACCGGTGTGTTTCTGCACTGTTCTGAGCTCTTCTGTATTATGCTCAGACATGTGGATGCCAGCAATATTGTTCTAGGCGCGATAGTTTGTGTTAGGTAACGTTTGGCTATATTATGTTGGGTTAAGTTCGGTAAGTATAGCCTCGACTTACATGTTATACACTGACGTTCGGTGGATTTCTGCGCCCGGCTGCGCACTACTACATTCTGCATTTCCCTGGAGAGGCCAGCAATAGTGGCCGCGGTTCGTTACGTTGGGGTAAGCTACGCTTGGTTACGTTATGTTAGCTTTGTTTAGGCCAGGATATATATGATTTTTGTGCTCTACACTGCGATTCTATGCAGATATGCGCCTCACTGTCCTCTAGTAATATCGGCTCGAATCTGGGGAGACCAGCAATAGTGTTCGGGGTACGTTAGGTTGAGTTATGCTACGTTCGGGTATGGTAAGATTGGATATATTAGGTAACGGTAGCTGTGAGGTCTGTGCTATATACTGCTATACGCTTACGCTGGACCTCAGTGCTCCATCGTGCTCAGGTATGTTCTGATTGGCTCTGTGGCAGCCAGCAATAGTGGTCTCGGCAGGTGGGATTGAGCTATGCTACGTTCGGTTATGGTACGGTTGGTGAGGTTAGGGTGATAGCCCAGACTTTTATGCTATACACTGCTACCCGCAGATTTCTGCGCTCTACTGTGATCTAATATTTTCTGCTTTTCTTTGTGGAAGCCAGCAATAGTAGTCTCGATGCCACATGTAGCGTTACTTTACGTTCGGTGAGGTCGGGTTAGGACAGGTTACGTTAGGATATCTTCGACTTTTGTGCCGTACGCAACTATTTTTTGGCTTTCTGAGCTCTACTCTGCTATAGTATATTCTGCTTTGCTCTGGGGTGGCCAGCGATAATGTTCTTGTCACGTTAGGTTAAGGTATGTTGCGTCCGGTTGTATAACGTTTATATGTGTTAGGATAGGATATCTTTGACTTTTGTGCTCTACAGTATTGCTCCGTGGATTTCTGCGCTCTAGATAGCAATACTATACCCTGCTCGACACCCGGGCGGCCGGACACACTGGACGCGGCACGTTAGTTTCGGTTAAATTACGTACGGTTTGGCTAGGTTACGTTGTGTTAGGTTTGGATAGCTCATACCTTTGTGCTACACACTGATATTCTATGGACTTCTGCGCTCTCCTGCGCGGAATCACACTCCGCTTGACTCGATGGGCGCCAGGAATAATGCTCCAGGCACGTTACGTTGTGTTCCGTTACGTTTGGCTGGGTTATGTTTGGCTAGGTTTGGTAAAGACTTCATTGACTTTTGCGCTATACACTGCCATTCGTACTCTTTCAGCCTTCTACGTTGCTCTGTCGTACTCTGCTTAGCTATCGCGGGGCCAGCAATAGATGACGTGACAGGTTAGTTTGGGCTACGTTGCGTCTGCCTATGTTACGTTTGGATAGGTTAGGACAGGGTAGCTTTGACTTCTGTGCTATACGCTGCTATTCGGTGGACTTCTGCGCTCTACTGTGCTTCAATATACTCTGCTTAGCGCTGGGGAGTCTAGCAATCGTGGTCTCGGCACATTAGCTTGAGTTGAGCTACGTTTGTTTAAATGTTAGCTTGGGTTAGGTGTGGAAAGGTATGTCTTTCGTGTCATGCACTGTTATTTGTTGGAAGCGCGCTCTCTACGGTGCACTGCTATACTCTGCTCGAATCAGTGGAGGTCAGCACTTGTGGTCGAGGCACGTTATTTCCTGTTAAGTTACGCTTGGCTATGACATGACTTGCTAGGTTGGAAGGGATGGCTCTAACTTTTTTGCTATACACTGCTATTGGTTGGGTTTCTGCGCTCATCATAGCTCTACTTTACCCTGCTCATCTCCAGGGAGACCAGCAATGGCGGTCGTCGAAACTAGGATGAGTTACGTTACATTTGGTCAGGTTAGGTTTGGCTACGTTTGTTTATAATGGCTTTGACTTTTGTGTTTTACACTACTGGCGGTGGATTTCTGCGCTCCAGTGACGTCTAATGTGCACTGCTTGGCACTGTGTGGGTCAGCAATAGAGGTATCGGCTTGTTAGATTCAGTTACTCTACGCTCGTTTAGGTTGGGTTAGGTCAACTTTGGTTAGGAAAACATTAACTTTTGTACTGTACACTACTGTTTGGTGGATTTCTGCGCCCCACTGTGCTCTAGTATATTCTCCTTGGAGCGATGGATGCCAGCGATATTTGTCGCGGCACGTTAGCTTAAGTTAAGTTGCGTTTGGCCATAATGCGTTTGTATGGGTTAGGATAGAATAGCTTTTTCTTTTGTGCCCTGCACTGCTACTCGCGTGGTTTCTGCGCCCTCCGTTGCTCTGCTATAATCTACTCGACTCTCGGGATGCAAGCAATAGTGGTCGCGAGACGTTAGGTTGAACTACGTTACTTTTGGTTAGGTTAGGTTAGGTTAGGTTTGGTTAGGGTAGCTTTGACTTTTGTGCTGTACACAGATATTTGGTGGATCCCTGCCATCCGCTGTGCTCTACCCTAGTCTGCTAGTCCCTGGGGAGGCCTGCAATAGTGGTCGCGGCTAGTTACTTTGAGCTTCTCTACGATAGGTTAGGTTATGATAGTTTGCGTTAGGTTTGGTTATCCTCGATTTTTCTGCTCTACACTACGATCCTATGGATTTCTGCGCCCTACTCTCCTCTAATATGATCTCCTTGGCTCTGGGGAGGACAGCAACAATGTTGACGTCAGGTCAAGTTGAGCTTCGTTACGTTCGGCAGTTTTTCGATCGGTTTGGATAGGAATGGGCACCCTTGTCTTTTGTGCTGCAGACTGCTTTTCGGTGAATTCCTACTCTCAGCTGTGCTATAATACGCTCTACTTTGCTCTGGGATGGCAAGAAATAGTGTCCGCGGCATGTCAGGTTGAGTCAAGCTAAGTTTGGTAGGTTTACGTTCGCATGTGTAAGGTTTGGATAGCTTTGACTTTTCTGCTGTACACTGCAATTCTATGGATTTCTGATCCCTACGCTCCTCTAATATGTACCGCCTGGCCCTGGGAAGTACAGCGATGGTGTTTGCGGCACGTTAGGTTGAGGTTGGCCACGTTTGGATGAGTTAGCTTATGATGGGATAAGCTGGGATAGCGTTGACTGTCGCCTATGCACTGCTATTCGTTGTATTTCTGCATTCTACTGTGCTCTAATATGCTCGGCATGTATCTGGGGAGGTCAGCAACAATGTTCGTTGCACATTTGGTTGACATAAGTTGCGCTTGGCTTGGCTTGGTTGAGCTAGGTTTGGCTAGGATAGCATCGACTTTTCCGATATACACTGCAATTAGGCCGATATCTGCGCTCTGCATTCCTCTACTAGCATCTGCTTGTATGCGGGGACGCCAGCAATAGCAGTCATTGCACGCTTGGTTGTGTTATGTTACGTTCGGTTATGTCAAGTTACTCTAAGTTTGGTACGATTGGCTTTGACTTCTGCGCTCGACGCCCTTCCAATATGTTCCGCTAGGCGATGGGGAAGCCAGCAATGGTGGACTCCTCTCGTCAGGCGGAGTTCATCTTCGTTTGATTAGGTAATAATTGGTCAGGCTTGGTTAGGATACCTTTTTCTTTCGTGCTATACAGTGCTGTTTGGAGGCTTTCTGGTCTACGCTCTCCTCTAGTATATTCTGCCTGGCTTTGGGGAGGCCTGCAATATTTGCCTCGGCACGTAAACTTAAGCTAGGTTGCGTTTGGTTGTATTACATTTGGAGAGGTTAGGAGAGGACAGCTCGGACTTTTGCGCTATACACTGCTTTTCGGTGGATTTCTACTTCCTACGTTGCCCTACTGTACACTGCGGAGCCCAGTAATAGCGGTCTCGTGCCGTTGTGTTGAGTCAGGCTGCGTTTGGTTACGTTAGGTTAGGATACGTTTGGTTGGGGTAGCTCCAATCTTTGTGCTATGCACAGCAATTCGGTGGATTTCTGCGCACAACTATGCTCTAGTATGTTCTACTTGTCTATGAGAAGAGTAGCAGTAATGGTCTCGGCACATTGGGTTGAGTCATGTTTCGTTTGGTTATGTTGCGTTCGGTTAGAATAGGATAGGGATGCTTTGACCTTCGTGCCATGCACAGCTTTTCGGTGGACATCTGCGCTCTACATTGCCCTAATATGCCCTGCTTGGCTCTGCGGAGGCCAGCAATGGCGGTTTCGGCACGTCCGGTTGAGCTTTGCTCCGTTCGGCTGGGTTATGTTAGACTGCGTTAGGTGTAGATAGCTACAACTTTCGTGGTATACACTGCTATTCGGTGGATTTCTGCGCTTTACTGTGCTCTACCACAATCTCCTCGAACGTTGGGAGGCCGGCGATAGTGGTCGTGGCGCGATAAGTTGCGATAAGTTAGCGTTTGGTTATGCTACGTTTGGATATGGTAGGATATGGTAGCACTGACGATTGCGCTATGCATCCCTATCCGGTGGATTTCTGCGCCCTACATTGCTCTTCTCTAATCTGCTCGTCTATGGGGGGGGGGCAGTAATTGTTGTCTCGGCGCAATATGCTGTGCTATGCTACGTTAGGTTAGGTTATGGTAGTACGGGTTAGGTTTGGATTGCTTTGACATACGTGGTGTAAAATGAAGTACGGAGGATTTCTGCGCTCTTCTGTATTCTGGCATATTCTGCTTGGATCTGGGGAGGCAAGTAATAGCGGTCTCGGCAAGTTCCGTTGAATTAGACTACGTATGGTTATGTTACGTTTGGGTAAGTTTGAATGAGATAGCTTTGACTATTGCCCCATACACCGCGACTCGGTGGGTTTCTGCTCTCCACATTGCTCTGATATACTCTGCATGTATCCGGGAAGGCCAGCAATACTACTCACCGCACCTTACGTTGAGTTAGTCTACGTTCTGTTATGTTAGGTTAGGACATTTGCGTTAGGGTACCTTCCACTTCTGCGCTATACACTGCAATGCTGAGGGTTACTGCGTTCTACTGTGCTCTTTTATATTTTGCTTGTCTCCGGGGAGGCTAGTAACCGTGGTCTCGGCACATATGGTTGAGAGAAACTACTTTCGGTTATGTTGGGACAGGAGAACTCCGACTATTGCGCTATGCACTGCGATTGGATGGACCTCTGAGCTCTGCTCTCTTCTAATAAGTTCCACTTGGCTCCGGGGACGGCAGCAATAGTGGCCTCAGTACGTCAGGATGAGTAAGGATACGTTTGGTTACGTTACGTTTGGTCTGGTTAGGACACGATAGCTTTGACTTTTGCGCTATACACTGATACTCGGCGCAATTCCTTGATTTACTGCGCCTCTCTACATTCTGCTTGGCTCTGGGTAGGCCAGGAGCAGCGGTCACTGCGCGTTATACTGAGATATGCTACGTTCCATTAGGTTATGTTAGGCCTGGTTAGGTTGCGATATCTACCTCTTTTGTGCTGTTCACTGTAATGCGGTGGAATTCTTCGCTCTGCCGTGCTGTAGCATATACTGCTTGGCGCTGCGGAGGCCAGCGATAGTGTTCTTGGCACGTTACTTTGAGTGACGTTACGTTCGGCTAGGTTAGGTTACATCAAGCTGCGCCTGGTTATCTTCGACTTTCGTGCTGTACACAGCTATTCGGAGGATTTCTGCGCTCTACATTGCTCTACTGTACTCTGTTCGACCCTGGGGAGGCTATCAGTAGTGGTCCTAGCACGTTAGGAAAGGTTTGGTCAGTGCAGCCACGAATTCCGTGCTATACACTATTATACGGTCGATTTCTGTGATCTACTGTGCTCGACTTTGTAACATACACTGCTGCTGGGTGGAATTCTGCGCTATACGTTGCACTGCTATACTCTGCTCGATTCAGGGGTTGCGAGCAATAGTGGCCGCGGCACATCAGTATGTGGTACGTTACGATTCGTTCTGTTAGGCTTGGCTGTGCTTAGTTAATATATCCTCTTCTTTCGTGCTATATACTGGTGTTTGGTGTATTTCTGTGATCTAGTCTGCTCTACTACATTCTGCTTGGCTTTGGGGGGGGGGTGCAGCAGCTGTCGCAGCACATTACGTTGTGTTAGGATACAGTCAACTATGTTATGTTAAATAATGTTTGGCTATGGTGGCTTGGACTATCGCTCTATACACTATTATCCGGAGGGTTCCTGTGTTCTACTGTGCTCCACTGCATTCTGATTGGCTCTGTTGTATCCGGCAGCGTTGTTCGCGGCTCGCTCTGTTGAGTTACGCTACGTTTGGTTATGTTGGGTTAAGTCAGGTTATGTTAGATTACCCTCGACTGATGTGAGATACACTGCTATTCGCTGGATTTCTGAGCTCTACATGGCTCTAATGTACTACGCTCGTCTACGGGGAGGCGAGCAATTAAGGTCGTCGCACGATATGTTGAGACAGGTATGTTTGGTGTGGTTAGGTTAGGTTAAGTTTGGTTAGGGTGACCTTGGCATTCGTGCTGTAAACTGCTTTTCGGAAGATTTTTATGATCTTCAGAGCTCTACTGTCTTCTGCTTGAATCCAGGAATACCAGAAGCAGTGGTCGCAGTACGTGTTGCTGTGATACTTTAGGGTAGGTTAGGTTGGGTTTGGTCAGGTTATGCAGGGATATCTACGCCTTTTGTGCTATTCGCTGCAGTGCGGTGGTTTTCTGCGCTATACTGTGCTTTGGAGCATTCTTCTTGTCACTGTGGAGGCGAGCAACGGTGGCCTCGTCATGATTGGTTGAGTTATGATACGTTCGGACGTGTCACGTTTGGCTATGATAGCATAGGCTTCATAGGCTTTTGCGATTTACACTGTTTTTCAGTGGATTTCTGTGATCTACTGTGCTCTGCTACATTCTGCTTTGTTCCGGGTAGGCCAGGAGCAGTGGCCGCTGCACGTCATGTCGGGTTGTGCTGCGTTTTGTTACGTTAAATTATGTCAGGCTATGATAGAATATTTGCGGCTTTTGCGGTATTCACTGCATTGAGAGGGATTTCTGCGCTCTACTGTTCTCTGGTACATTTAGCCTCTCTCCGTGGATGCCAGCAATAGTTGTCTCGCCATGTTAAGTTGCGTTTGGTTACGTTTGGTTATGTTACGTTTGCCTAGGATAGGATATGCTACATTGACTTTTGCGCTATTCACTGCTATTCGGTGCATTCTTGCACCCTAATGTGCTCTAATATGCCCTGGTTGGCTCTGGGGCGGCCGGAAATATCGGTCTCGTCACGTCATGCTTTGTTACACTTCGTTTGGATAGGTTAGGTGGGGTAAAGTTAGGTCAGAGTATTTATGACTTTTGTGCTATACACCGATTCAAGGTGGGTTCTTGCACTCTCGTATGCTATAATATGCTCTTCTTGGCTCTGGTGTGGCCAGTAATGGTGGTCACGGCACGTTAGTTTGAGTTACGCTACGTTTCGCTAGGGTATGTTGGGAAGGCATGGTTACGATTTCTTTGACTTTTGTACCATACACTGCTACTCGGTGGATTCCTGCTCTATACATTGCTCCACTATACTCTTCCCGACTCTGGGACGAGAGCAATAGTGATGGTAGCAGGTTATTTTGAGCTAGAATACGTTTGGTTGTGTTAGGTTTGGCCAAGTATGGTTAATGTAGCTTAGACTATCCTGCTAGACCCAGTTATTCCGTGGATTCCTGTTATCTACTGTGTTCTACTGTATTCTGCTGGGCACTGGAATAGCCAGGAGCAGTGGTCACGGTACGCTATTGTCAGTTACGCTACGTTTGTCTATGTTAGGTCAGGGTTTCCTCATCTTTTGTAACATACACTGCTGCTCGGTGGATTTCTGCGCTCTACATTGATCTACTATACCCTGCTCGACTCTGTGGAGGCGAGCAATAGTGATCGCGACACGCTAGTTCGAGTTAGGTTAGGTTTGGTTAGGTTAAGTTAGGTTAACTTAGGTTAAGGTTGGTCTGGGTAGCTTCGACTTTCGTGCAATAAACGGTTATTCGGTGCACTTATGTGATCTACTGTGCTCTACTACATTGCACATGGCTATCGGGAGGCAGGGAGCAGTGGCTGCTGCTCATTATGTTGAGTTATGCTGCGTTTGGTTTGGTTAGACTATTTCAGGTTATGTTAAGATATATACGTTATTTGTGCTATTCACTGCTATGCGGTGAATTTCTGCGCCCTGCCGTGCTCTAGTATTTTCTGCTTGACTCTGGGGAGGCCAGCAATGGTAGTCTCGGTCTGCGCCCTGCCGTGCTCTAGTATTTTCTGCTTGGCTCTGGGGAGGCCAGCAATGGTAGTCTCGGCACGTATGTTTATGCTACGCTACGTTCATTCATGCTACGTCTGGGAGGTTAGGATAGGACAGTTTATACCTTTGTGCTATACACACCTGTCCGCGGATTTCTGCGCTCTACAGCGCTCTAGTAAATTAGGCTTGTATCTGTGGGGACCAGCAATAGTGGCCTCGTCAAGTTAGGTTAGATTAGGATATGCTTTTATGTGCTACGTTTGGCTAGGTTAGTATAGCCTACTTTCACTTCTGTGCTATTCGGTGGGTTTCTGCGCTCTAATAAGCACTAATATGACCCGCTTGGCCAAGGGGAGGTGAGAAATATTGGTCTCGTCACGTCATACTTAGATACACTGCGTTTGGATAGGTATAGTAATGTCAGCTTATGTTAGGACATGATTGATTTTTGTGCTGTGCACTGCATTGCGGTGGATATACGCGCTCTGCTGTGCTCTAGTATATTCCGCTTCGTCCTGGGGGGCATGGAGTAGTGGTCTCGGCGCGTTAGACTCAGTTAGGCTACGCTTTGCATGTGTCACGTTGGGATACGTTAGGACTGTGTATATTAGACTTTCGTGCCACTCACTGCATTGCGGTGGATGTCTGCGCTATACCCTGCATTGGAGCATTCGTCTTGTCTCTGTGGAGGCGAGCAATGGTGGTCTGGTCGAGTTAGTTTGAATCATGTTTCGTTTGTACACGTCCCGTTTGGCTACGTTAGGATGGGCTACATTGACTTCTGCGCTTTTCACTGCCATTCAGTTGATTTCTGTGAACTATTGTGTTCTCCTACACTCTGCTTCGCTCAGGGGAGGCCAGGAGCAGTAGTCAATGCATGTTATGTTGAGATATGCTGCGTTCGGTTTGGTTACGTTAGGCCAGGTTAGGACATGATACCTTTGACTTTTGTGCTATTCACTGCAGTGCTGTGGATTCTGGCGCACTATTATGCTCTAGTACATTCTGTTTATCTCTGTGGAGGCCAGCAATAGTGGTCACGTCCTGTTAGGTTGAGATATGTTACGTTTG
>NW_016916309.1:0-5686 GCF_001483705.2 Eufriesea mexicana | reverse complement strand
GGCTACGTTTGGTTATGTTACGTTTAGTGAGGTTAGGATACGTTTGTTTAGTCTCTTGCGCTATAAGCTGCTATACACGGATTTCTGCTCTCTGATGCGTTCCAGTATTTTCTGCTTCGTTTCGGCTAGGCCAACAGTAGTGGCCTCGGCACCTTAGGTTGAGCTTTGTTACGTTCAGTTTGGTTAGGCTTTGTCAAACTCGATAAGGTTATCTTCGACTTTCGTGCTATATATTGCTATTCGGGGGATACCTGCGCTCGGCTGTTCTCTACCATATTCTGCTTGGCACTGCGGAGAACAGCAATAGTGGTCTCTGCGCGTTATGTTCTGTTGGGCTACGTTTGATTAGGATATGCAAGGTTAAGTTTGGTCAGCATAACATTGACTTTCGTGCTATACACTGTTATGCGGTGGGTTTCTGTGAGTTACAGCGGTCTACTTCATCCTGCCTGGGTCAGGGGAGGCCATGAGTAGTGGTCGCTGCGTGGTACGTTGGGTCATGGTACGTATTGTTAGGTTACATTCTGGTTCATTCTGCTTGTATGTGTGGGAAGCAGCAATAGTGGTCTCGTCATGTTAGATTTGGTTATGTTACGTTCGTATATGTTACGTTTGGCTTGGTTAGAATAGGCTACTTCGACTTTCGGGCGATAAACTGCTATTCCGCGGATATCTACGCTCTAGTGTGCTCTAATATGCGCTGCTTGGCATTAGCCAGTCCAGCAATTTTGGTCTCGGCACGTTGGGCTGAGTTACGTTGCGATTCGTTGGATTAGATTAGGGTAAGTATTGTTAGGGTAGCATTGACTCTCGTGCTCTACACTGTTATCCGGTCTATTTCTGTGATCTACTGTGCTCTACTACATTCAGCTTGGCTATGGGGAAGCCAGCAGCAGCGGTCGCTGCACGTTACGTTGAGATATGCTATGACTGGTTAGGTTAGGCTACGTCAGTTTATACTAGTATATCCAGGGCTTATGTACTATTCACTGCAACGCGGCGGGTTTCTGAGTTCCACGTGCTATAGTACATTTTGCTTGTCCCTGTGGATGCCTGCACGAGTGGTATCGTCATGTTAGGTTGAGTTATGTTACTCTTGGTTATGTTACGATTCGCTAGATTAGGTCAGGCCACTTTGACTTTTGCGCCATTGAATCCTATTCGGCCGACCTCTGCGCCCTAATCTGTTCTAGTATGCTCTGGTTGGCACCGGGTGACAAGTAATATTGTTCTCGCGATGTTATATTGAATTACACTACGATTGGTTAGGTTAGGTTAGGTCAGGTTTGGTTAGGATAGCTCTGACTTCCTGCTGTACGCTCTTTTCCCGTAGATTCCTGTGATCTGCTCTGCTCTAATGTATTCTGCTTTTCTCTGTAGATACCCGGGAGTAATGGTCTCGGCACGCTGCTTCCAGTTGCGCTACGTTTGGCTAGGTTTGGTTAGGCGAGGTTAGGTGAAGTTACCCTCGACTTTTGTAACATACACTGATACTCGGTGGATTCCTGCGCTCTACATCTCTGTACTATACTCTGCTCGACTCTGCGGATGCGGGCAATTGCGTTCGCAGGACGTTAGTTTGAGTTAGGTTACGTTCGGTTAGGTTGTGTTAGGTTATGTTCGGTATGGTTAGCTTCGAATTTCGTGCTATACACTGCTCTTTGGTGTACCTCTGCGCTGGACTGTGCTCTATTGCATTATGCTTAGCCCTGGGAATGTCACCAATAGTGGCCGCGGCACGTTACGTTGTGGTAGGCGACGTTTGATTACATTACGTTAGCCTGGGTTCGTCTGGAGGGTTATGACGTTTGTGCTATACACTTCGATTCTTTGCATTTCTGCGTTCTGATGTCTTCTAGTATGTTCGGCCCGACGCTGCGGGGGCCAGCAATAGGGGTCTCGCCTTGTTAGGTTGTGATGGGTTACGTTTGGACCTGTTACGTTTGGTGAGGTTAGGATACGATATACTTGACTTAGGTGCTATACACTGCTATCCGCGGATAACTGCGCTCTACTGCGTTCCAATATTTCTGTTTGACTCTAGCGAGGCCAGCAATACTGTTCTCGGCACATTAGGTTGAGCTATGTTACGTTTGGTTAGGTTAGGTTAGGCTAGGTTGGTTAGGTTGTCTTCGACTTTCGCGCCGTACACAGTTATTCGGTGGATTTCTGTGATCGACTGTGCTCTACTACATTCTGCTTAGCTCTGGGGATGCCATGTTCTGTGGTCAATGCACGTTACGTTGTGATATGTTACGTTTGGTTGTGTTAGGTTAGGTCAGGTTAGGTCAGGATTTATTCGGCATTGGTAAAATTCACTGCAATGAGTTTGATTTCTGTGCACTACTGTGCTCTAGTACATTCTTCTTGCCTCTGTAGAAGACAGCAATGGTGGCCTCGTAGTGTTAGGTTGAGTTAGGTTACGTTTGCATATTTTACGTTTGGCTAGGCTAGGAGAGTCTACTTTGACTTTTGTGCTATACACAGCTATTCTGTGGATTCATGCTCGCAACATTGCTCTACTATAACCTGCTCGATTCTGGGGTGGCCACGAATGGTGGTCGTCACGCGATAGGTTGAGTTTGGTGACGTTTGGTTAGGCTAGGTTGGGTTAGGCTTGGTTATTATTCCTTTGACCTTTGTGGTGTTCGCTGTGATTCGTTGGTATCCTGTGCCCCACTGTACCCTACTGTGCCCTGGTAGATTCAACTTGGCTCAGGGGAGGCGAGAAACAGTGGAAGCATCACGTTAGTTTGAGCTATGTTACGTTTGGTTAGGTTAGAATAGGGTAGCTTTTTACTTTTGCCCTAAATACTGCTGTTCGGTGGATTTCTGCGATCTACATTGCTGTAATATGCTCTTCTTGGCTATGGGGGGAGGAGGCCTGCAATGGTAGCCACGGCACGTTACGTTGTGTTAGGCTACTTATGGTTATATTTCGTTTGGTTAGGCTGGGATGGCAGAGCCTTGACTTTTGCGCTATACACAGCCATTCGGAGAATTTGTGCGTTCTTCATTGCTCTAATATGATCTGCTTGGTTGTGGGGAGGGCAGCAATGTTACTGTCGTTACATCACGTTTTGTTAGGCTTCTTTCGGCTGGGCTAGGTTAGTACACGTTGGGAGAAGGACTTCTTCCACTCTTACGCAATACACTGCAATGCTGTGGCTTATCGCGCTCTTCTGTGCTCTAGCATATTCTGCTTGGTTCTGGGGAGGCTAGCAATTGTGGTCTCGGCACGTTAGTTTGAGGTAAGCTACGTTCGGTTATGTTACGTGTGGCGATGTTAGGATGTGGCAACTTCGACCATTGTGCTATGCACTGCGATTCTGTGGATATCTGCACTCTACTGCGCTCTACTCTAATCTGCTTGGCCGTGGGGAGTCCAGCAATAGTATTCGTGGCACGTTACGTTGAGTAAGGTTACGTTTGGCTATATTACGCTTGGCTGTGTTTGGAAGTTTTAGCATTGGCTTTTGTGCTATACACTGATTTTTGCTGGATTTCAGCGCTCAGCAGACCTCTAGTATGCTCAGCTCGGCACTGTGAAGGCCAGCAAATGTGGTCTTGGCACGTTATATTCATTTACGCTACGTTCGGCGATATTAAGCTTGGATAGGTTAGGATAGGAATGAGTTGACTCCTGCGCGATACACTGCTTTTCGGTGGATTTGTACGCACCACATAGCTCTACTATACTCTGTTCGTATCAGGAGAAAATAGCAATGCCGGTCGTGGTGCGATAGGTTGAGTTGGGTTTCGATGGTATAGGTTAGGTTAGGATACGCTTGTAGTGGATCGCTTTGACTTTTGTGCCATGCATTGTTATTCGGTGGATTCCTGCGCTCTACTGTGGACCAATATGTACCACCTGTCACTGGGGAGGGCAGCAACAGAGGTCCCTGCTCGTTAAGTTCTGTTAGGTTGCGTTCGGTTATGTTACATTTAGTTCGGTTAGGGCAGCATGGCTAAGTCTCTTGTGCCATACGCCGCCATGCAGTGGATCCCTGCGCTCTACACTGCTCTGGTATATACTGCTCGGCTATGTGGTGGTCAGCTATAGTGGTCGCGGCACGTTAGTTTGGGATTGGTTACGTTTGGTTAGGTTAGATTTTGCTTGGTTATGTTATGATAGCATGGACACATGCACTCAACGCTGACACTTTATGGACTTCCGTGCTGTACTGTAGTGGTCTCGTCATGTTAGGTTGAGTTATGTTACTCTTGGTTATGTTACGATTCGCTAGATTAGGTCAGGCCACTTTGACTTTTGCGCCATTGAATCCTATTCGGCCGACCTCTGCGCCCTAATCTGTTCTAGTATGCTCTGGTTGGCACCGGGTGACAAGTAATATTGTTCTCGCGATGTTATATTGAATTACATTACGATTGGTTAGGTTAGGTTAGGTCAGGTTTGGTTAGGATAGCTCTGACTTCCTGCTGTACGCTCTTTTTCCGTAGATTCCTGTGATCTGCTCTGCTCTAATGTATTCTGCTTGTCTCTGTAGATGCCCGGGAGTAATGGTCTCGGCACGCTGCTTCCAGTTGCGCTACGTTTGGCTAGGTTTGGTTAGGCGAGGTTAGGTGAAGTTACCCTCGACTTTTGTAACATACACTGATACTCGGTGGATTCCTGCGCTCTACATCTCTGTACTATACTCTGCTCGACTCTGCGGATGCGGGCAATTGCGTTCGCAGGACGTTAGTTTGAGTTAGGTTACGTTCGGTTAGGTTGTGTTAGGTTATGTTCGGTATGGTTAGCTTCGAATTTCGTGCTATACACTGCTCTTTGGTGTACCTCTGCGCTGGACTGTGCTCTATTGCATTATGCTTAGCCCTGGGAATGTCACCAATAGTGGCCGCGGCACGTTACGTTGTGGTAGGCGACGTTTGATTACATTACGTTAGCCTGGGTTCGTCTGGAGGGTTATGACGTTTGTGCTATACACTTCGATTCTTTGCATTTCTGCGTTCTGATGTCTTCTAGTATGTTCGGCCCGACGCTGCGGGGGCCAGCAATAGGGGTCTCGCCTTGTTAGGTTGTGATGGGTTACGTTTGGACCTGTTACGTTTTGTGAGGTTAGGATACGATAGACTTGACTTAGGTGCTATACACTGCTATCCGCGGATAACTGCGCTCTACTGCGTTCCAATATTTCTGTTTGACTCTAGCGAGGCCAGCAATACTGTTCTCGGCACATTAGGTTGAGCTATGTTACGTTTGGTTAGGTTAGGTTAGGCTAGGTTGGTTAGGTTGTCTTCGACTTTCGCGCCGTACACAGTTATTCGGTGGATTTCTGTGATCGACTGTGCTCTACTACATTCTGCTTAGCTCTGGGGATGCCATGTTCTGTGGTCAATGCACGTTACGTTGTGATATGTTACGTTTGGTTGTGTTAGGTTAGGTCAGGTTAGGTCAGGATTTATTCGGCATTGGTAAAATTCACTGCAATGAGTTTGATTTCTGTGCACTACTGTGCTCTAGTACATTCTTCTTGCCTCTGTAGAAGACAGCAATGGTGGCCTCGTAGTGTTAGGTTGAGTTAGGTTACGTTTGCATATTTTACGTTTGGCTAGGCTAGGAGGGTCTACTTTGACTTTTGTGCTATACACAGCTATTCTGTGGATTCATGCTCGCAACATTGCTCTACTATAACCTGCTCGACTCTGGGGTGGCCACGAATGG
>NW_016916308.1:0-223 GCF_001483705.2 Eufriesea mexicana | reverse complement strand
GAGGCGAGCAATGGTGGTCTCGGCACGTTAGGTTCGGTTCGGTTGCATCCGGTTGTGTTACGTATGGTTTGGTTAGGACACGATCACTTTGACTTTTGTGCCATACACAGATATTCGGTTCATTTCTGCCGTCTACATTACCCTACTCTATTCTGCTCTGCGCTGAGGCTGCCAGCAACAGTTGCCGTGACACGAAGGGGTGAGCCACGTTTCGTTCCGTTAA
>NW_016916307.1:22515-25173 GCF_001483705.2 Eufriesea mexicana | reverse complement strand
GTGTCTTTGACATTTGTGCTATTCGCTGCTATTTGGTGGCAGCCTGCGCTCTACTGCGCCCTATTGTATTCTGCTTGGCTCTGGGGATTCAGGCAATAGCAGTCCCGACACGTTCGGTTAAGTTACGTTGCGTTTGGTTTTATTACGTTTGGTTTAATTATGTTTGGGTAGGTTATGATAGGATGACGCCGTCTTTTGTGATATACACTGCCCTTAGATGGATATCTACGCTCTATATTGCTCTACAATGTTCTGCTCGGCTCGGCGGAGGCCAGCAATAGTGGTCGATGCACGTTATGTTAAGTTAGGTTGCGTTTGGTTATGTTACAATTTCTTCGGCTCGGAGAGGATAGCATTGACTTTTATGATATACAATGCTATTCGGCTCATTTCTACGCTATACTGTGATCTGATATGGTCGGCTTGGCTATGGGAAAGACGGCGATTATGGTCTCTGCACTTTATGTTAAGTTATGCTACGTTAGGTTTGGTTAGGTTCGGTCAGGATAGGTTAGGATGTCCTTAACTATATGCTTTATGCTGCAACGCCGCGGATTTCTGTAATCCACTGTGCTCTAGTATATTCTGCATTGCTCTGTGGACGTCATCGGTAGTGGTCGCGGCACGTTAGTTTGCGTCATGTTACGTTCGGATAAGTTAGGTTAGGTTAGCTTGAGATAGGTTAGGACAGCTTTGACTTTTCCGCTATACGCTGCCATTCAGTGGTTTCCTACGCTCCACTCTCCTGCAACATGATCCGCTTAGCGACGGGGAGGCCAGCAATTTTGTGCTAGGCACGTTAGATTATGCTACGCTTGTTTATGTTACGTTTGGTTTGGTTAAGATAGGATAACTTAGACTTTAGTCATGTACAGGGCTATTCGGTGTATTCGTTCGCTCTATATTGCCCTACTATACACTGGTCGACTCTGTGGAGGCCAGCAATAAAATTCGTGGCACGATAAGTTTGGTTAAGTTACGTTTGATTATTTTACGATTGGAAAGGCTATGAGGGGATAGATTTGATGTTTGTGCTATAGACAGCTGTTTGGCGTATTTCTCCGCTCTGCTGTGCTCTAGCATGCTCTGCATGTCTCTGCGGTGGCCAGTAATTGTGGTCTCGGAACGCTAGGCAGAGTTAGGCTTCGTTTGAGTGGGTTATGGTAGCCCTTGTTAGTCCTGGATAGCCTTGACCTTGCGCTTTACACTGCGATTCTGTGCATCCCTGGCCTCTACACTCCTCTAGCATGTTCTGCCTGCCTGTGGGAATGGCGGCAGTAGTGGTCGCGGCACGTTATGTTGATTTATACTACGCTTGGCTATGTCACGATTGGTTAAGTTAGGAGACAATAGCTCCGAGCTTTGTGCTACACACTGTTACCCGTTGGACTTCTGCGATCTACTGAGCTCTAATGCGTTCAGCCTGGCTCTGGGAAGACCAGCGGTAGTGGTCGCGGGACGTTACCTTCGGATAGGATACGTTTGGTTGGGTTAAGTATTTTCTGGTTGGGTTAGGATATCTATGTCATATGTGCCTTGCAATGCTTTGCTGCGGATCTCTGCGCACTACTGGGCTACAGTATATTCCGCTGCGCCCTGGGGAGGACAGAAATAGTGGCCTGTGCACGCTAGGTTATGTTATGTTACGTTCGGTTATGTTACGTTTGGATACGTTGGGCTGGGAAGGATATGACTATCACGCTATACACTTCTATTCGGTAGACTTGTGCGTTCTACTAGGATCTAGTACGCTCTGCTTGGATCTGGGGAGGCCAGCACTAGTTGTGTCGGCACGTTGGGTGGGGTAGAGATACGTTCGGTTAGGTTAGGTTTGCTTGGGTTTGGCTAGGTTGGCTTTGACCTTTGCGCTGTACACTGCTATTTGGTGGACCTCTCCGCTCTACATCTCTCTACTGTTCCCTTCTCGACACTTTGGAAGACAGCAGTAGTTGTAGCGGCAAGTTGGTTTTATTTATGTTACGTTTGGTTGCGTTACGCTTCGTGCGGTTAGGACAAGGTACCTTCGACGTTTGTGCTATACGCTGCTATGTGGTGGCTTTCTGCACCCTAGGGCGATCAAGTACAATCTGCTTAGATATGGCTAGGCCAGCAGCAGTGGTCTCGGCACGTTTGGTTGTGTTAGGTTACGTTTGGTTAAGCTACGTTTGGCTACGTCATGACTGGTAGCTTTGACTTTTGTACTATACACTGTTATTCGGTTGATATCTGCGCCCGACATTGCTCAAATGGCCTCTGCTTGGCCCTCGGGAGGCCAGCAATAGTGGCCGTGGGACGTTAAGTTGAGTTACGTTACCTTTGGCTATGTTACGATACGTTAGGTTAGGAGAGGACAGATTTGACTTTTGTGCTATACATTGCAATGCAGCGGATTTCTGCTATCAACTCTGCTCTAGTATATTCTGCTTGGTTCCGGAGACGCCAGCAACAGCGGTCTCCGCACGTTATATTGGGTTATGCTACTATCGGTTTGCTTAGTTTGGGTGAGGTAGTGTTGGGCAACTTTAACTTTTGCGCTGTACACTGCAATGCGGTCGGTTCCTGCGTTCCACTTTGCTCTACTATGTCTTGCTCGGCTCTTGGGACGCAAGCAATAGTGGTATCGGCACGTTTGGTCTTTTTCGGCTATGTTCGGTTATG
>NW_016916307.1:15099-21529 GCF_001483705.2 Eufriesea mexicana | reverse complement strand
TATTCGTTGGATTTCTGCACTCCACATTGCTCTGCAGTACTCGGCCCGATTCTCGGGATGTATGCAATAGTGGTCGTGACACGTTATTTTGAGTTAGGTTATGTTGGGCTATGTTAGGTTGGGCTATGTTTGGTTAGGTTTCGCTTTGTTAGGTTAGGTTAGGTTAAGTTTGGTTATGATAGCATTGACTTTCGTGCTATACACTGTTATTCTGCGTATTTCTGTGATCACTGTGCTATACTATATTCAGCTTGGCCCTGGACACGCCAGCAATACTGGTCGCGGCACGCTGTGTTGAGTTAGGCTACGTTTGATTAGGTTATGCTAGGTAACGTTTGGCTACGATGACTCCGACTTTCGCGATATACCCTATTATCCGGCAGTTTCATGTGATCTACTGTGCTCAACTGTATTCTGCTTGGCCCTGTGGAGTCCGGCAGCAGTGGTAGCGGCACGCTCTGTTGAGTTACGCTACGTTCGGTTAGGTTAGGTTAGGTCAGGTTATGCTAGGATACCCTCGACTTTTGAGCTTTTCACTGCAATGCTGTGGATTTACGCGCACTACTCTGCTCTAGTACACTCTGCTTGTCCCTGTGGAGGTCTGCAATAGTTGTCTAGTCCTGTTAGGTTGAGTTATGTTACGTTTAGATATGTTACGTTTGGCTAGGTTAGGATAGGGTACTTCGACTTTTGTGATTTACTCTGCTCTTCCGTGGGTTCCTGTGATCTACTGTGTTCTACAACATCCTGCTTGGCTCTGCAATTGGCTGTAGCAGTGGTCGCGCCTCGTAATGGTGAGTTATGCTATATTCGGTTAAGTTAGGTTAGGCCAAGTTTGGAGATCGTATATACGGCCTTAGTGTTATTCACTGCAATGCGGTGGTTTCTGCCCTCTACTATGCTTCAGTACATTCTGCTTGATTTTGTGGACGGCAGCAATAGTGGTCGCAGCATGTTGAGTTGTGTTAAGATACGGACAGCTAGGCTGGGCTAGGCTACGTTTGGTTAGGACAGCTTTAGCCTTTGGCTTTACACTGCTTTTCGGTGGATTTCTGCCATCGACTGTGCTCTAGTATGCCCTGCTTGTAACGACTTCGGTAGGCTGGGTTGAATTAGGCTATGTTTGGACATCTTCTGTTCGTTTGGATTAGGTTTACGCAGCTGCCATTTTTCTGATGTACACTGCGATTCTATAAATTTCTGCGTTCCACTCTCTACTAATATGTCCTTCTCGGCTCTGTGTAAGCCAGCAAGAGAGGTTCCGGAACGTTGGGATGAGTTATGTGACATTTGGTAATGTTGCGATTGGTTGGGTTTAGAGAAGATAGCTGCGGCTTGAATGCTATAGTCTGCCATTAGGGGGATTTCTACGACCTACAGTTCTCTAATGTTTTCAGCTTGGCTCTGGGAATGACAGCAATAGTTATCCCGGCACGTTAGGTTGAGATAGGCTATGTTTGGATATATTCTGTTGTTCTGGGTTAGGTCCGTGTAACGTTAACTTTTGCTGTATGCACTGAGACCCTGTGTATTTCTCCGTCCTACTCTCCACTAATGCGATCTACTTTGCTCTGGGGTGGCCAGCAATAGCTGCCGCGGCTCGTTAGGTTGAGTTCGGTAACGTTTGGATATGTTACGTTTGGTTTGGTTTGGAGAGGATAGTTTTGACTTTTATGCTATAGTCGTATAATCGGTGGATTTCGGCGCAACACAGTGCCCTAATATGTAATGCTCTGCTGTGGGAAGGCCAGTAAAAGTGGCCTCGGCACGTTATGTTGAGCCATGCTACGTTCGCTTAGGTTGTGTTAGGCTAAGTTTGGATAGAATAGCTACAACTTTGTGCTGCACTCTGCAATTCGTTGGATTCCTGCGCTCCCCTGTGCTCTAGTATGTTCTGCTTGGCCCTGTGGTGGGCAGCAGTGACTGCCTGGGAACGTTAGGCTGAGTTAAGCTATGTTTGGCTATGTCCTGCATGTTTGGGTTAGGCTTAGGTAGCTTACCCTTTTCTGATATACCCTGCGATTCTATGGATTCCTGCGTTCTGCTCTCCACTAGTGTGTTCTGCTGGGCTCTGGACAGGCCAGCAATTGTGGTCGCGGCACTTTACCTTGATCTAGGTTACGTTTGGCTCTGTTACAATTGGTAAGGTTAGGAGAGGATAGGTTTTACTTTAGAGCCATATGCTGCTATTAGGTGGATGTCTGCGCTCTACTGTGCTCTAATATTTCCGGCTTTGCTTTGTGAAGACCTGCAATAGTGGTCTCGGCACGTTACGTTTTGTCAGGTTACGTTCAGTTAGGTAGGGTTAGGCTAAGTTTGGTTAGGATAGCTTTAACTTTTGTGCTGTACACAGCTCTTCGGTGATCTTCTGGGATCTACTGTGCTCCAGCGTGTCCTGCTCGACTCAGGGGGGGGGGCAGCAATAGCGGCTTCGGCAGGATAGGTTGAGTGGGGCTATGCCTGCTATGTTCTGTTGGTTTCTGGTATACACAGCGATTCCACGGATTTCTGCGTTCTACTCTCCACTAGAGTGCCCAGCCCGCATTTTAGGCGGCCAGCAACAGTGGTCGCGGCTCGTTAGGCTGAGTTAGATTACGTTCGCTTATGTTACGGTTGGACAGGTTTGACTTCAGTGCTATAGTCTGCTATTTGTGGGTTCCTGCTCCATACAGTGCTCTAATATTTTCAGCCTGGCTCTGGGAAGGCCAGTAACAGTTGTCTCGAAACATTACGTTGGGTCAGCTTACGTTCGGTTAGTTTGGTTTAGGCCATATTTGGTTAGGATAGCATTAACTTCTGCGCTGTACACTGCTATTCGGTGGATCTCTTCTCTCTACATAGCTCTAGTATGTCCTGGTAGGCCGTGGGGAGGGCAGCAATTGCGGCCTCGGTACGATAGGATGATTTGTGCTATGTTTGGTAATGTCCTTTTGGTTTGGTATAGGTTTGGGAAGCTTTGATCTTTCTGATATGCGATGATATGGATTTCTGCGTTGTACTTTCTACTAATGTGTTCTGCGTGACTCTGGGGTGACCAGCAATCGTTGTCGCGGCACGTTAGGCTGAGTTAGGTTACGTTCGCTTGTGATACGTTTGGTTTGGTTAGGAGAGGGAAGCTACGAATTTCGTGCTATAATCTGATATTCGGTGGATTTCTGCCCTCTACAATGCTCTAGTATGTCCTGCTCTGCTCTAGGGAGGGCAGAAATTGCGGTCTCGTCACGATAGGTTGATTTGTACTGAGTTTCGCTATGTCCTGTTGGATTAGAATTGGTTTGGGCACCTTTAGCGTTACAGATATGCACTGCAAACATATGGACTTCTGCGTTGTACTTTCTACTAATGTGTTCTGCTCGACTCTGTGGTCACCAGTAATTGTGACAGCGGCACGTTAGCTTGAGTCAGGCTACGTTCGGTTATGCAACGCTGGATTAAGTTAGGAGAAGATAGTTACGACTTTAGTGCCATAGTCTGCTATTATGAGGATTCCTGCACCATAGGGTGCCCTAAGACCATCAGCGTGGCTCCGAGAGGGCCAGCAATAGTGGCCTCTACACCTTAAAATTTGTCATGCTACGTTCGGCTAGGTTGGGTCAGGCGAAGTTTCGTTAGGGTAGCTTCAACTTTTGCAATGTACACCGCTATTCGGTGGACTTCTGCGCTCTTCTGTGCCCTAGTATGTCCTGCTTGGATCTCTGGGAGACTGTAATAGTGGCCATGGCACGTTAGTGTAAGCATGGATACAATTGGGTATGCTTCGATTCTCTCGGTTACGGGTGGATACATAGGTCTTTAGCGCTACGGTGTGCTATTAGGAGGATTTCTATGGTCCACAGAACTTTAATATTTTCAGCTTGGCTCTGGCAAGGCCAGCAAGGGTGGACTCAGCACGATATGAGGAGCCAGGCCACGTTCGGTTGGGTTGTGTTAGGCTACATTTTGTAAGGGTAGCTTCAACTTTTGTGCTGTACACTGCAATTCTGTGGATTCCTGCGCTCTGCTGTGCTCTAGCATGTCCTGCTTGGCTATGAGGAGGGTAGCAATAGCAGTGTCGACGCGTTAGGTTGAGTCAGGCTATGCTTGGCTTTGTCCTGTTGGTTTGGGTTATGCACGGGTAGCCTTGACTTTTCTCATATACTCTGCGATTATATGGATTTCTGCGTTCTACTCTCCGCTAATGTGCTCCGGATGACTATGCGGAGGCCAGAAATAGTGGTCGCCGCACGTGTGGTTATGTTACGTTTGGCCATGTCAGGAGATGGTAGCATTGACTTTAGTGTCATAGTCTGCTATAACATGGATTTCTTCTCCCTTCAGTGCTCTAATATTTTCAGCCTGACTCTGGGAAGGCCAGTAATAGTTGTCTCGAAACGTTATATTGGGTCAGCTTACGTTCGTTTAGTTTGGTTTAGGCCATGTTTGGTTAGGATAGCTTTAACTTCTGTGCCATACACTGCTATTCGGTGGATCTCTGCTCTCTACATAGATCTAGTATGTCCTGGTAGGCTCTGGGGAGGGCAGCAATTGAGGCCTCGGCACGATAGGTTGATTTGTGCTATGTTTGGTTATGTCCTTTTGGCTTGGTATAGGTTTGCGCAGCTTTGACTTTTCTGATATGCACTGCGATAATATGGATTCCTGCGTTGTACTTTCAACTAATGTGTTCTGCTTGGCTCTGGAGTAACCAGCAATGGTGTTCGCGGCAAGTTAGGTAGCGTTATGGTACGTTTGGGTTGGTTAGGTCGGGTTAAATTTGGTAGGGCTTGCTTTAACTTTTCTGCTATACACCGCTATTTGGTCGATATCTGCGCTCTGCGTTGCTCTACTAGCATCCCATAGTCTCTGGGGATGTCAGCAATAGTGGCATGGACACATTACATTTAGTTGGGCAACGTTCGGTTAGGTATAGTTAGGAAATGTAAGGTTAGGACATCTTTGATTCTTGTGCTACACAATCCAATGCGGTGGATTACTGTGACCTACTGGGCTGCAATATATTCCGCTTGGCTACGGGGATTCATGCGATAGTGTCCTCGGCACGTTACGCTAAGTTAGATTACGCTCTGTCAGGTCAGGTTACGTTGTGTTAGGTTACGGTAGATTTATTCCTGCGTTGTACTTTCAACTAATGTGTTCTGCTTGGCTCTGGAGTAACCAGCAATGGTGTTCGCGGCAAGTTAGGTAGCGTTATGGTACGTTTGGGTTGGTTAGGTCGGGTTAAATTTGGTAGGGCTTGCTTTAACTTTTCTGCTATACACCGCTATTTGGTCGATATCTGCGCTCTGCGTTGCTCTACTAGCATCCCATAGTCTCTGGGGATGTCAGCAATAGTGGCATGGACACATTACATTTAGTTGGGCAACGTTCGGTTAGGTATAGTTAGGAAATGTAAGGTTAGGACATCTTTGATTCTTGTGCTACACAATCCAATGCGGTGGATTACTGTGACCTACTGGGCTGCAATATATTCCGCTTGGCTACGGGGATTCATGCGATAGTGTCCTCGGCACGTTACGCTAAGTTAGATTGCGCTCTGTCAGGTCAAGTTACGTTGTGTTAGGTTACGGTAGATGAGATCTTTGTGCTACACACTGCTATTATTTGGAATTCAGCGCTCCTCTGTGCGCCACCACAATCTGCTTGTCTCCCTGGACGAAAGGAATAGTGCCTTCGGCAGGTTAGGTTGAGCTAGGTAACGTTCGCTTATGTCAGGTTATGTTAGGGTCGGAAGCAGAAGTTCTCCGAGTAGCAGTGTGTAGCCCAAAAGTGCAATTCGTCCCATCCTAACATAGCTAATCGTAGGAGAACAAAAAGTAACCTAATTCAACGTAACGACCCGCGACAACTATTTCTTGCCCCGCAGACCCAAGCAGAATATACTAGAGCACAGTAGAGAGCGGAAATCCACCGTATTGCCGTGCAAAACAGGAAAGTGGAAGTTAACTTGTTTTAACCTGTCATATACTAACCTACCTAAACGTAGTGTAGCACAACATAACGCGACGAGACCTATATTGCGGGCATTCCCATAACCAAGCAGAACATATTAGTGCACACTAGAAAGCAGAAATACACCGAGTAGCAATGTAGAGCGCAAAATTCAAGGCAGCCTATCCTAACCTAGCCAAACGAAACGTACCCAAACGTAACATAGCTCAACCTAACACGACGAGACCTAATTGCTGGCCAACACAGACACATGCAGAACATATTAGAGTACAGCAGAATGCAGAGATCCACCGCATTGCAGTGTATAGCACAGACGTCAAAGATATCCTAACCTAACGTCACCCAACCGAACCAAATCGAACATAGTCTAACACAACATAACGTGCGGCGACCGCTAATGATGGCATCCGAGGATCCATGCACAGCGTGTTAGAACACATTACAGCGCAGACATCCTACGAATAGCATTGTACAGCACAAA
>NW_016916307.1:3099-13318 GCF_001483705.2 Eufriesea mexicana | reverse complement strand
CCCCCCCCTCCGGGCCAGGCAGAATATAATAGTACACTGTGGAGCGCAGATATCCGCGGACAGCTGTGTATAGCGCAATAGCATAAGCTATACTATCCACACATCACCAGACGTACAATAAGCAAACGTTGCCCTTCTCAACCTAACGTCACGAAAAGGGCACTGCTGGCCTCCACAGAGCCAAGCGGATCATATTGGACCACTGTAGAAGGCAGAAATCCACCGTGTACCAATGTATAACGCAAAAGTCACTGCTATCATATCCTAGCCTAACCAAACGTAACATAAGCATACGTAACATACTTGCACCTAAGGCACCGTGACCACCATTGCTGGCTTCCCAAGAGGCAAGCAGAAAATACTAGAGCACAGTGGGGCGCAGAAATCCACCGCATGGCAGTGTATGGCCATAAAGCCAAAGATATGCAATCCATACCTAAACAAACCTAACCTAACCAATCGTAGCACATCTCTAAATAAGGTGCCTAGACCACTATTGCTGGCCTCCACAGAGACGAACATAGCATACTATAGCACACGAGGTGGCAGGAATCCACCGAATAGCAGCGTATAACACAAAAGTCAAAACAATCCTATCCTTATATATCCAACTTTAACGTAACTGAACGTAACATGGCACAACCAAACGCGCCGTGACCACAACTGCTGGCCTACCCAGGGCAAAGCTGAATATAGTAGAGCACAATCGAACGTAGAATTCCTCGGAATATCAGAGTATAGCACAAAAGTCAAACGAACCCTGCCCAAACCAGGCCTATCCTAACCCAGCGAAACGTAGTGTAACTCAACATAACGTGACTTGTCCAATATTCCTGGCCACCTCAGAGCCACGCAGGACATATTAGAGAACAGTAGAAAGCAGAAATCCACCGAAGAGTAGTGTATAGCGCAAAAGTCGAGGGTACCATTTCCTAACATTGCCAAACGTAACATGAGCATACGTAACGTTACTAAACCTGCCGCGCTGAGACCACTATTGCTGGTCTACCCAGAGCCAAGCAGGGGATATTAAAACAGAGTAGAGCGCGGATATCAGTGGAGAGCTGTGTATGGCGCAAAAGTGATAGCTACACAGACTCTACCCATGTAATCATAACAAAACCAAGTGTAGCCCAACACAACATAACGTTCCGAGGCCACAATTGCTGCGCCGCACATAGCCAAGCAGAACATACTAGAGTTTACTGGAGGGCCGAAGTCCAGCTAATTCCAGTGTACAGCACAAAAGTCAAAGCTACCATATCCTTATATATCCAACCTTAACATAACCAAACGTAACCAACTACAACAGAAAATGCCGCGACCACTATTACTGCCATCCACAGAGACATGCAGAATATACTAGAGCACAGTAGAGCGCAGGAATTAACCCCATTGCAGTGCAAAGCACAAAAGAGGAAGGTACCCTATACTAACCTGACATGATCTACCCCATCTAAGGGTAGTGTAACTCAACATAACGTGATGAGGCATATACTGCAGGACTCCCCAGAGCCAAGCAGAATATATTAGAGCACTGTATAAAGCAGAAATACACCGAATAGCAATGTATAGCGCCATAGTCGTGGCTATCGCATCCTAACAAATCCAAACGTAGCATAACCGATCGTATCATAACGCATGCTGTCGTTCCGAGTACACTATTGCTGGCCATCCCAGAGCCAAGCAGAATATACTAGGGCACACTGGAGCGTACAAACCCTCCGAACATCAGTGTATAGCACAAAAGTCAAAGAAATCATATCCTAATATATACAATCTTAACATAACGAAACGTAGCATAACTACATCTAACGAACCGCGATCACTATCGCTGGCCTCCTTAGAGCCGAGCAGAAAATATTAGAATACAGCAGAGGGCAGAAATCCGTGGATAGCAGTTTACAGCACAAAAATAAAACGTACCCCAATCCAACCTGACCGATCCTAACCAACCCAAACATAGCGTAACTCAACATAGCGTGGTGAGGCCGATGTTGCTGGCCTACCCAGAGCCCGGAAGAACGTGTTAAAATACAGTAGATAGCACAAGTCCACCGGATAGCAGTGTATAGCACATAAGTCAAGGCCACCGTTTCCTAACCTGGCCAAAGCATACGTAACTGAACACAAGTCAATGCGCCGAGACCACTATTAATGGCCTCCCAAGAGCCAAGTAGAAGATACTAGATCACTGTAGAGCGCATAATCCCGCCGCTTTGAAGTGTGTAGCACAAAAGTCTGAGATAGCCTGACCTAACATGTCCTAACCGAACCTATCCGCACTTAGAATAACTCAACGTAACTTTACGAGGCCAATATTGCTGGCTTCTCCAGTGCCAAGCGGAGCGCATTATAGCGCATTAGAGCGCAGAAGGCCAGCACATTGCAGTGAATAGCGCAGAAGTCGAAGGTATCCGATCATGACGTGACCCAGACTGACCTGGCGCAACGTAGCATAGCGCATCAGATCGTGCCGCGACCACTGCTGCAGGCGCCCCAAAGCAAGGACAATACAGTAGAGCACAGTAAGACACAGGAATCAACGACATAATAGTGTATAGCGTGAAAGACAATGCCATCCTCACCGAACTTAACATAAACAAATCAAACCATACGTAATCTAACGTCAACGTAGCATAGCGCATCAGATCGTGCCGCGACCACTGCTGCAGGCGCACCAAAGCAAGGACAATACAGTAGAGCACAGTAAGACACAGGAATCAACGACATAATAGTGTATAGCGTGAAAGACAATGCCATCCTCACCAAACTTAACATAAACAAATCAAACCAGACGTAATCTAACTGAAACTAGTGTGCCACTACCAGCACTGCTCGCTCCCCAGTGTCTAGCGTAGGATAGCAGAGCTATATAGAGCTCGGAAATGCACCGAATAGCATTATACAGCAGAAAAGTCAGAGAACCCCTAACTAAATCTTCCTAACCAAACTCAAAAATACGTTGCATATATAAACCTAACGCGCCGAGGCCACTATTACTAGACACAACGGATCCAATCGGAAGATATTAGAGCACATTAGAGCGCAGAAATTATCCCAATTGTAATGTATAGAACAAAAGTCAAAGTAGCCCATCATAACCTAGTCAAGCTTAACACACCCAAACGAAACATGACTAAACCTGACATGACGAAACCGCTATAGCTGGACTACACAGAGCCAAGCAGAACACACTAGGGAGCACTAGTGTACAGAAATCCTACGAACGACAGTGTGTAGCACGAAGGACACAGCTATCCTTACCGAACTTAGGCTGGCATAGACTAACCAACCGTAGCATCACGTAACCTAACGTGCCGAGCCCAATATTGCTGTCATTCCCAGGGCTAAGCAGAAAACGTTAGAAGGCAGTAGTTCGCTGGAATGCGCGGATAGCAGTGTATAGCACAAAAGTCTAGAGTGTCCTATCCTAACCTATCCACACGTAACACAACCGAACGTAGCGTAGCTCATTCTAACGTGCCGAGACCACTATTACTGGCTGCCACAGGGGCAAGGAGACCATACTAGAGCACACTAGAGCGTAGAAATCAGCCGTATTGCAGTGTATAGCAGAAAAGTCAAATATATCCTTACCCAAATTGACCCAACCTAACCTATACATACGCAGTGTAACTCAACGTAACGTGACGAAAACCACATTGCTGGCCACTGCAGAGACATTCAAAGCACATTAGGGCACACTATAGAGCAGAGATCCACCGAATAGCAGTGAAAAGCGCAAAAGTCAACGTACCCTATCTTAACCTATCCAAACGTACCATACACATTCGTACCCTAGATCAACCTAACATGACGAGATAATCATTGCTGGCCTGCACAGAGACAAGCAGAATGTACCACGGCACAGTAGTGCGCAGAAATCCACGGATAGCGGTGTATATCACAAAAGTCAAGGCTATCTTATCCTAACCTAACCAAACGTGACATAACCGAACGTAACCTAACACATACTATCGAGCCGAGGTCACTATTGCTCGCCTCCACTGAGACGAATGGAGTATACTAGCGCAATGTAGAGCGCAGGAATCTACGGAAGAGCAGTGTATAGTACAAAAGTCGAAGACACACTAACCTAACCTGACCTATTCCTAACCAAACCAAACGTAGCATAACTCAAAATAAAGTGCCCCGGACACAGCTGCTGGCACCCCCGGAGCCAAGCAGAATGCAGCAGAGCACTGTAGATCACAGGAGACCACCGAAGAGCAGTATATATGACGAAAGTCAAAGTCACACTAACCAAACTTAGCACAACGTCACCCAACGTAACGTGCCATGGCCTGTATTGGTCGCCTTCCCAGAGTCGAGCAGAGAATAGTAGAGTAACTTAGAGCGCATAGATCCACCGAATAGCAGTGTGTAGCACAATAGACGGAGAAGCCCTAGCCAATCCTTCCTAAACAAGCCTAACGTGACGTAGCTTGACTCAACCTGACGTGCCGGAACCACTACTTCTGGCCACCACAGAGCCAAGCAGAAACATTGGAGCTCAGAGGGGGGGCAAAAAACCACCGAATAGCAGAGCATGGCACAGAGCCTAAGCAATTCTCTTCTAACATGTCCAACATGTCCAACAAACATGTTCTCATAAGCAAACGTAGCGTAACTAAGCCAAATGCGCCGGGACATCTATTGCTGGCCTCTCCAGAGACAAGCAGAATGCTGTAGAGCAAAGCAGACCGCAGGTATCCACCGAAAAACAGTGTATAGCACGAAAGACAAATTTATCCCAAACAAACATATCCCATACTAACCTAACATAACCAAACGTAACCTGACCCAGCGTAAGGTGCCGCGACCATTATTACTTGCCTCGCCAGAGCCGAGCAGAGAATAGTAGAGCAATGTAGAGCGCATTATTGCACCGAACAGCAGTGTAAAGTCAAGAAGTCCCTAATCAAGCCTTACTAGCCTGCCCTAACGAAACGTAACATAACTCGACCGAACGTAGCGAGACCACATTTACTGGTCACCCCACAGACTAGCAGAACATATTAGAGCGCAGTAGGGCGCAGACATCTGTCGAATATCATGAATGGCACGAAAGTACAAGCTATTCCCTCCTAACATATACAAACTTGTCTTATTCATACGTAGCCTAAACAAACCTGACGCACCGTGACCATTAATTCTGGCCTGCCCAGAGCAGAGCAGAATAAACTAGAGAAAAGGCAGGGCGCAGAAATCCACCGCCTTGTAGTGTATAGCACAAAAGTCAAACATTTCCTGACACAACCTTACCATACCTAACCCAACCAAACGCAGTGTAACTCAACATAACATGACGAGACAAGTATTGCTGGCATACGCAGAGCCAGGCAGAGAATGTTATAGTAACTTAGACCGCAGGAGTCCACGGAATAGCAGTGAATAGCACAGATGTCAAAGTAGCCTATCCTAACCTAGCCTAACGTAACACATACATACGTAGCCTAACTAAACCTAACATGAACAAACCTCTATTGCTGGCCTCCGCAGGGAAAAGCAGAATGCACTAGAGCACAGTAGAGCGCAAAAATCCACCGCATTGCAATGAATAGCACAAAGGCCGTAGATATCACAACCTAACCTGACCTAACATAACCTAACCGAACGTAGTATAACCCTATATGACGTCCGGCGACAACTGCTCCTGCCTTGCCCATAGTCAAGCAGAGAGCAGTAGAGCACAGTAGATCACAGAATCCCACGTAGTAGTAGTGCAATGCACAAAAGTATGAGTAGCCTGTCCTAACCAAGCCAAACACAACGTATCCATACCTAACACAAGCTAACATGAAGAGGCCTCTACTGCTGTCCTCCACAGGACCAAGCGGAATATACTAGAGCACAGTAGAGCGGATAGCAGGTTGTAGCACAAAAGTCTAAGCTATCTTATCCAAACTACACATAACCTGACCAAACCAAACATAACATAACCAAGGCTTACTTGCCACGACCACGAATGCTCGCCTTCCGAGAGTCATGCACAATATAGTAGAGCAATGTGGAGCACTGGTATCAATCGACTAGCAGCGAATAACACAATATACAAGGAAACACTGACCGAACCTTCCTTACCTATCCTAGCGAAACGAAACCTAACTAAAGCTAACGTGGCGAGACCACTGTCACTTTGCACTCCAGAGCCAAGCAGAGCATATTAGAGCAAATTAGAGCGTAGGTAATCCACCGAATAGCAGTGTACAGCACAAAAGACAAATTAGCCTATCCTATCCGACCCAAACGTAACACACACAAGCGATGCCTAACACAGCCTAACACGATGGAACCGCTATTTCTGGCCTGCACAAAGACTAGCGGAATATACTGTAGCACAGCAGGGCGTAGAAGTCCACCGCATTGCAGTGAATACAAAAGCCGTAGATATCCTAGCATAACAGGAGCTAAGCTAACCTAACGTAACGTGACCTAACCAAGTATTACGTACTGCGAACAATGCCCCCGGTCTCCTTATAGCCTAGCAGAATGTAGTTGAGTACAGTAGACCACAGAAGTCCATCGAATAGCTGTGTACAGCACGAAAGTCAAAGCTCTGATTCCCAAACTGAGTCCAACCAAACATTATCAAATGTGATCTAACTCATCATATCGTGCCACGACCGCTATTGCTTTCTACAGAGAGCCAAGCAGAGTACAGTAGAGCCATGTAGAGCCATGTAGAGCACTGAAATCAACCGAACAGCAGTGTATAGCGCAGTAGTCGAAGATATCCAAACCTAACCTGAACTAACCTAACCTAAAAAACCGAACTAACCTAACTCATCCTAACATGGCCAGACTACTATTGCTGGCATCCCCAGGGCCAAGCTGAATATACTAGGGCACATTAGAGCGCAGAAATCTACCGAATAGCAGTGGAGAGCATATAAGTCAGCGTAGCCTATTCTAACCTAGCCAAACGTAACACCACCAAGCGGAGCATAACTGAAGCCAACGTGACCTGACCACTATTGGTGTCCTCCACACAGACGAGCATAAGGTACTAGGGCACAGTAGAGCACAGAAATCCACCGCAATTCAGTGAATAGCACAAAGGCCGTGGATATGATCACCTAACCCTACCTTACGTAACCTAACCGAACGTAGCATAACTCAACCTAACTTAACGAGATCACCATGCCTCGCCGCCGCAGAGACAAGAGGAAAGTACCAGAGCACAGTATGGCGCAGAAGCTCATCGAATAACGGTGTATGGTACGAAAGTTGAAGCTATCCTAACCAAACGTAGCCCAACCGAATCTTACCAAACGTAACCTAACTCAACCTGACTTGACACGATCACTGCTACTGGCTACACCGGATCCAAACAGAACATATTGGAGCGCAGTATGGCGCAGAAATCCACGGAATGTCATCGAATGGCACGGAAGTCTGAGATATTCTGTCCTAACATAACCAAACCTGCCATGTGCAAACGTAGCCTAAATAAACCTAAATCGCCGAGACCACTATTGCTGGCCCCAAAGGAGCCAAGCAGAGAGTATTGGAACGCAGTAGAGCGCAGATGTCGGTGGAAATCGGTGTATAGCGCAGGCGTCTATGCTATCCTGTTCTATCATCACCAAACGTATAACAGCCAAACGTGGCGTTGCTGCATTCGTTGCTGCAGCTAACGTGCCGAGACCACCGTTGCCGGCCTTCACAGAGTAGAGCAGAGCATACTAGAGGGCAGCAGGGCGCAGAAGTCCATTGAATCGCAGTGTACAACACAAAAGTCATATCCATCCAGGCCTAACCCAATCTAACGTAACCCAACCACACGATGTATGCCTCAACGAAACGTGCCGCGATCGCTATTGCTCGTCCCCTAGAGGCGAGCGGAGTGTAGTAGAGCACCAGAGAGCGCAGAAATCCAGCAAATAGCAGTGCCTGTAACAACAGTCTAGGATATCGTAACCAAACCTGGCCTAACCTGGCCTAACCTGGCCTATCCAAACGTAGCATACCTGGCAATAACGTGCCGCGACCACTGCTGCAGGCACCTCCAGAGCCATGCATAATAGAGCACGGCACATTAGGTCATAGAAGTCCACCGAATAACAGTCTATAGCACGATAGCCGAAGCTAACATAACCAAACGGAGTCCAACCTAATATAACCAAACGTAACCTGACCCAAAATATCGTGCCCCGACCACTATCACTCGCCTCCACAGAGCCGAGCAGTGTATAGTATAGTAACGTAGAGCGCAGATATCCACCGAATAGCAGTTTACACCACAGAAGTCAAAGAAATCCAAACCGAGCCTTCCTAATCTAACCTAACGATACGTAACCTTACTCAACCTGACGTGCCAGGACGACTACCACTGGACACCCCAAAGTCAAGCAGAGCATAATAGAGCACATTAGAGGGAAGAGATCCGCGGAATAGCAGTGTATAGCACAAAAGTCGAGGTAGCATATCCTAACCTAGCCAAACGTAACATAACCGAACATAACGTAACTAGACCAAACATGACCAGACCACACCTGCTGCCCTCCACAGAGACAAGCCGAATGTACTAGGGAGCTGTTGTGAGCAGAAATCCGCAGCACTGTAGTGGACAGCACAAAAGATGAAGGTATCGTAAACAGAACTAACCAATCCAAACGTAGCACAACCCAACATGTCGTGCCGCAACCGCTGCTCCTGGCCTCCCCGTAGCGAAGCAGAATGTAGTAGAGGAGAGTGGATCACAGAAATCCAACTAGGAGCATTGTACAGCACAAAAGTCGAAGTAGCTGTCCTAACCTAACCAAGCGTAACGTATCCAAACGTAACCCAACTCATTCTAACCGGACGAGACAACAGTTGCTGACCTCCACATAGACCAGTAGAGTATACCAGAGCACAGTCTTTCGCAGAATTCCTCCGCATTGCAGTGAATAGCACAAAAGTCGAAGCCGCCATAGACTATCATAACATGGTCAAACGTAGCGTCACTCCACATACCGTCCCGCCAAACTTGCTGTCCGCCACAGGGCCAAGCATAATATAGTAGACCACAGAAGTGTGTTGAAATCCTCCGAAGAGAAATGTATAGCGCGAAAGTCAAGAATAACCTGTCCGCGCTTGGCATAACCAAAACTAACCGAACGTAACATAATTCAACCTAACGTGCCGTGACCGCTATTGTTGGCCTCCCCAGAGTCAAGCGGAACATGTCAGTGGAGTGTAGAGCGCAGAAATCTATGTAATCGCTGTCTGTATCGGAAAAGTCGAAGCTAGCCAAGCCTAACCCAAACCGATAGGGCCTAACCAAGCATAGCATGACCCAACCTAACGCGACGACAACGCTATTGCTGACCTCCCCAAAGCCAAGCAGTACTTATTACAGCACAGTAGAGCACTGAAGTCCACCGAATAGCAGCGCACAGCGCATTAGCTGAACCTACCATGACCAAATATTGTCAAACCCAACATAACCGAACGTAACCCAACTCAAAATAACGTGACGAGATCACTATTGCTGGCCTTCTCAGAGCCAAGCTGAGGATATTAAAGCACAGTAGGGAGCAGAACTTCACCTAATAGCTGACTGTTGCAATAAAGGCAAAGCTATCTTCTTCTAACCTACCCAACCGTATCATATCCAATTGTAACATATCTCAAAGAAACGTGCCGAGATCGCTACTGCTGCCCTCCCCAGTGCAAACAAGGGCACACTAGAACACAGCAGGAAGCAGAAACCGATCCGAATTGCAGCGTAGAGCGCAAATGTTAATGCTATCCTGACCAAATATTGCCAAACCCAACCTAAGCGTACGTAAACTGACTCATCGTAACGTGCCGGGACCACACTTGCTGGCCCTGCCAGAGCCAAGCTGAAAATATAAGAGCACTGTAGGTCGCAGTAAGCTACCTAATTTAAGACTATATCACTAAAGTGAAGGCTATCCCCTCCTAACGTAACCAATTGTTACATAACCAAATGTAACCTAATTCAACCTATCATGCCGTGAACACCATTGTTGGCGTCCCTATAGCCAAGCGGGACACATTAGTGGAGAGTGGAGCGGAGGAATCCATGGAATCGCAGTGTACATCACATGCGTCAATGCTACCCAAACCTTACCCAAACCTACAGAACATAACGAAACACAGCCTAACTCTACCTAAAGTGCCATGATCTCTATTGCCCCCCCCCCCTCGGCCGGGCCAAGCAGGACGTACTAGAGCGCGAGACAACGCACAATTCACCCAAATA
>NW_016916307.1:0-1266 GCF_001483705.2 Eufriesea mexicana | reverse complement strand
CGAGCATAATACGAAAGAGCGCAGTGGATTCCAGAAGTCTATAGGATAGTGGTGTTGAGCAAAATAGTCAAAGCTATCCTAACCTAACCCAACCTCACCGAACCTAACCATAAATAGCCTTACTCAACCTAACATGCCGCGGCCAGAATTGCTGGCTTGCACAGATTCAAGCAGAGCATATTAGAGGAGAGTAGAGCGCAGGAATTCAGAGAATCACAGTGTATAGCAAAAAAATTCGAAACTATCCAAACCTAACCTAGGCTAAGATAACATAACCAAACGTATCATACCCCAAGCTACTGCGTCGAGACCACTATTACTGCCTTGCCCAGATCCGAGCAGAACATACTAGAGCACAGTAGAGCGCAGAAGTCTACCGCATTACAGTGTAAAGGACAGAAGTCAAAGGTATCCTAACCTAGCTCAAACAAACTAAACCAAACCAAACGTAACCTATCTCAACCTGACGAGCCGCGGCTACTAATTCTGGCCTCCCCAGAGCAAAGCAGAGTATACTAGATGACAGTAGTGCGCATAAATGCGCCGAAGGGCAGTTTACAGCACAAAAGTCAAAGTTATCCTAGCCTAACCTAACCAAGCATCACATAACCAAACGCAACATAACCCAATCTAACGTGCCTGCACCACTATAGCTGACCTCCGCAGATCCAATCAGAATACACCAGAGCACAGTAGAGCGCACAAATGCGCCGCTCTGCAGTCTAAAGCACAAATGACAAAGATACACAAACACAACCTGGCCTAACCCAACCTAACACTACGTAGCCTGACACATCATAGCGCGCTGATACCATTATTGCCTTCATTCTCAGGTCCGGGCTGATCATATTAGAGCGCATTAGATTGCAGGAATCCGCCGAATGGCGGTGCATAGCTCAAAGGTCAAAGCTATCCTCTCCGAAACTAACCAACTGTAACCTAACCTAACTGAACGTAACCAAACCTAACATGCCGCGACCGCTAGACCTGGCGTTAACAGAAGAGGGCACAGTGAGATAACGCACACTTGAGCGCTGAGGCTCATAGAATAGCAGTGAGTAGCACAAAATTTGTAGCCATCTCAGCCTAACCCAACGAAACCCAAACAAGCCAAACGTAATTTTACTCAACCTGACGGGCCGCTGTGAGTATTGCTGGCCTCCCATAGCGAAAAAGGTCATATTAGGGGAAATTAGGGCGCAGAAATCCATAGCATCGCACCGTACGGCAGAAAAGTCAAGGATATCCAATCCTAACCCAAACTAA
>NW_016916306.1:0-533 GCF_001483705.2 Eufriesea mexicana | reverse complement strand
TGAGCTGTGTCACTATCGGATATGTTAGGTAAGGACAGCTTTGACTTTAGGGCTCTAGTCTGCTATTAGGTGGATTTCTACGTCCTACGGTGCTCTAACATTTTCGGCTTTGCTCTGGGAAGGCCACTAATAGCGGCCTCGGCTCGTTATGTTGAGACGGGTTACGTTCGGTTAGGCTGGGTTAGGCTACGTTTGGTTAGGATAGCATTATCTTTTGTGCTGCCCACTTCTATTCGGTGGATTTCTGCGCTCCAATCAATGTGCTTTAATATGTGCTCCTTGGCTCTGCAGTGGCCGGCAATAGCTGTCTCGGCACGTTAGCCTGAGTTAGGCTATGTTCGGCTATCTTGTGTTTGTTTCTGATAGACTTGGGCAGCTATAACTTTTTTGACATACACAGCTATTCCATGGATTTCTGCGTTCGACTCACCGCTAATGCGTTCTGCTTGGCTCTGAGGAGGCCGGCGACTGTGCTCCTGGGACGTTAGGTTGAGCTACGTTACGTTTCGTTATGTTACTCTTGGTTAGATTAG
>NW_016916305.1:0-876 GCF_001483705.2 Eufriesea mexicana | reverse complement strand
GTTTGAGTAGACTTATTCTCTGGCAAGTAAAAGGCTGTACCTGCCATTGGATTGAAGGCGTTAGGAGATCTATTCACCAAGCTATATCTTGAATACACATACTCTCTGGCAAGTAGATGGCTGTACTTGCCATTGGATTGACGGCGATAGGCGCTCTATTCAACAAGCAATAACATGTTACAGATTTTGAATAGACCTATTCTCTGGCAAGTAGATGGCTGTACTTGCCATTGGATTGAAGGCGATAGGTAATCTGTTCGCGAATCTGTGACAGCTGATAGATTTTGAATAGACTTATTCTCTGGCAAGAAGATGGCTATACTTGCCATTGGATTGAAGGGGTTTGGCGATCTATTCGCCAAGCTATAGCAGTTTATAGATTTTGAATAGACCTATTCTCTGGTAAGTAGGTGGCAGTACCTGCCATTGGATTACGGGCGTTAGGCGATATAATCACCAAGCTATGGCAGCTTGTAGGCTTTGAATAGACTTATTCTATGGCCAATTGATGGCTGCACTTGCCATTGGATTGAAGGCGTTAGGCGATCAATTCTGCGTGCTATAGCAGACTATAGATTTTCAATAGACCTATTCTCTGGCAAGTAGATGGCTGTACTTGCCATTGGATTAAAAGCATTGTGCGACCTATTCACCAAGCTGTAACAGATTATAGATTTTCAATAGACCTATTCTCTGGCAAGTAGATGACTGTACCTGCCATTGGATTGAAGGCGATAGGCGATTTAGGCGATCTATTCACCAAGCAATAACAGGTTATAGATATCGAATAGACCTATTCTCTGGCAAGTAGTTTGCTGTACTTGCCATTGGATTGAAGGCGTTTGTCGATGTATTCACCAAGCTATAACAGGTTAT
>NW_016916304.1:0-21007 GCF_001483705.2 Eufriesea mexicana | reverse complement strand
CTCTGCTCTGCTATGTTCCGCTTGGATCTTGGCAGGTCAGCAATTGTGATTTCGGCAAGTTTGTTTGTAATATGTTACGTTTGGTTCTGTTGCGTTTGGCTATGTTAGGGTGGGATAGCTTTGCCTTTTGTGCTATACACAGCGATTCTATGCACTTCAGCGCTCCACTCACCTCTACTATGTTCTGCTTGGCTCTGGGGAGGGCAGCGATAGAGGTCTCGGCACGTTAGGTTAACATTGGTTACGCTTGTTCATGTTACGTTTGGTTAGGTTAGGACAGGATAGCTTTGACTTTTGTGCTATGCAATACTATTCGGTGGATTCCTGCGGTCTTCTGTGCTCTAATATGTTCTGCTTGGCTGTGGGGATGGCAGCAGTACTGGTCTCGGCACGTTTGGTTGCGTTAGGATGCGTTTGGTTAGGTATGATTAGGCTAAGTTTGCGAAGGATGTCTTTGACTATCGCGCTGTGCACGGTTATTCGGTGGATTTCTGCGCTTTACTGGGCTGCACTATGTTCTGCTCCGACCTGGGTAGGCCAGCAACAATGCTCGCGGCACGTTACTTTATGTCTGGCTATATTTGGAAAGGTTGTGTTAGTTAGGGTCATGTTTGATTAGCTTTGACTTTTCTGCTTTGCGCTGAGATTTTATGGATCTCTGTGCTCCACTCCCCTACAGCATGTGCCAGCAAGGGTGATTGCGGCACGTTAGTTTTATTTAGGACACGTTTGGTTATGTTACGGTAGGTTTGGTTATGTTAGAATGGTTACGAATTTTGTGCTAAACACTGCTTTTCGGAGGGCTTCTGCGATCTACTCTGACCTGGTATGTCCTTCTTGGATCTCTGGAGGCCAGCAATATTTGTCTCCTCACGCTAGATTGATTAAGGTTACGTTTGGCTAGTTTATGCTGTGTTGAGTTCAGTTTGTTGGCATTGACTTTCGTGCTATACACAATTGTTCGGTGGATTTCCGCGATCTCCTGTGCTATACCGTACTCTGCTTGTCTCTGGGGTGGCAAGCAGCAAAGGTCGCGGAACGTTACGTTGAGTTACGCAGCGATTGGCTTGCTTCTGTTTGGTCAGGTTAGGTAAGGATATCTTTCACTTCTGTGCTGTACGCTTCAATTCGTTGGATTTCTGCGCTCTATGGCGCTCAAGTATATTCTGCTTGGCTATGGGAGGCCAGGATTAGTGGTCTCGGCATGTCAAGTTTTCATGTGTTACGTTCGTCTATGTTACGTCTGGTTAGCTTACGATGGGGTGCTTTCACTTTTGAGACATACAGTGGGATTATATGAACTTCTGCGCCCTACTCGCCTGTAATATGTTCTGCTCCGGTTTTGTGGGAGTAGCAATATACGTCTCGGTACGTTAGGTTGAGCGACCTTACGTTGGGTTGCGTTCCGTTTGGTCATGTTATGTCATGATAGCTTTGTGTTTTGCGCCATACACTGCTGTTCGGCGTATTTCAGCGCTATGCTGTACGCTAGTATACACTGCTCGACCCTGCGGAGGCCAGCAATAGAGGTCTCGTCTCGTTGGGTTTAGTTATTCTACGTTTGATTGGTTATCTTCGGTCTGGTTATGTTAGGATATCTTTCTCATTTGTGGTATACATTGCTATTTGGTTGCCTTCTGCGCTCCACTGTGCTCCACTATACTCTGCTCGAATCTGCGGAAGCCAGCAACAGTGACCGCGGCACGTTGCTTCGTGTAACGTTACGCTTGGCTATGGTACGACTTATGTTAGGAAAGGTTGGGTTTAACTACTGCGCTATGCACCGCTATTCGGTGGATTTCTGCTCTCTACATTATTCTGTCACACTCTGCTCGACAAACGGGAGGTCAGCAATAGTGGTCGTGGCTCGGGAGGTTCAGTAACATTACGTTTGTTTAGATTGGGTTACGTTGAGTTGGGTTAGGATAGCTTTGGCTTTTGTGGTTCACACTGCTATTCTGGCGATATCAGCGTCCTCCAATGCTGTGCTATACACTGGCTCTCGCGAGGAGAGCAATGGTGGTCGCGGCACCCCAGGTTGCGATACGTTACGGTTGGTTGTGTTACGTTTGGTCAGGATAGGAGAGGATAGCTATGACTTTTAGGCTGCACACTGCTGTTCGGAGGATTTCTGCGCTCGACAGTTCTCTACCACGATTTTCTTGGTTCTAGGGAGGACATCAATAGTTGTCTCGGCACGTTAGGTTGGGATAGATGACGTTTCGCTACGTTACGCTCGGTAAGTGTAGGATAAGGTAGCTTAGACATTTACGCTCAACACCGCTATTCGGTGGATTTCCGCGCTCTACTCGGCTCTAGTATATTCTGCTTGGCTCTGGCGTGGCCAGCAGTAGTGGTCGCCGCACGTTAGGCTGAGTTGGGTTGCGATTGGTTTCTTTGGGTCACGTCAAGCTCGGTCTGGTTATCTTTGACTTTCGCGCTACACACTGCTATACGGTGGGTTCCTGCGATCGGCTGTGCTCTACTATAATCTTCTTGGCCCTGGGGAGACCAGCTGTAGGGGTTGCGGTAGCTTATGTTGAGTTATGCTACGGTGGGTTATGTTACGTTAGGATAAGTTTGGGTAGGATAGCTGTGATTTCCGTGCTATACACTGTTATTCGTTGGACTTCTCTTATTTACTGTGCTCAACTACATTCTGCTTGGCTCAGGGGGGCCGAGAGCAGTGTTCTCGGAGCGTTATGTTGAGCTACGCTACGTTCCGTTAGGTTAGGTTAGGTTAGGTTTGGATAGGATATCTACGGCTTTTTTACTGTCCACTGCAATGCGGTGGATTTCTGCGCACTACAGTGCACTGATACATTCTGCGATTATATGTAAGCTCTAGCAACAGGTGTCTCGCCATATTAGGTTGAGTTGTGTTACTCTTGGCTAGGTTAGGACGGGCTACTTCAACTTTTGTGCTATGCACTGCTGTTCTCCGGATGTCTGCGTTCTAATGTGCTCTAATATGCTCTGCTTGGCTCTGGGGTGGCAAGTAATAGTGGTCTCGGCACGTTTGGTTGAGTAACGTTACTTTCCGTTAGGTTAGGTTAGGTTGATTCCGTTAGGATTTCTTCGACTTTTGTGCTGTAAGCAGCTATTCGGGTGTTTCCTGCGCTCTTCATTGCTCCACAATAGTCTGCTCTTCGTTATGGAGGTGAGCAATAGAGGTCGTTGCACGTAAGGCTCTGTCAGGTTAGGTTTTGTTAGGTAAGGTTAGGTCATGTTTTCTTGGTATGGCTATGACATTCGTACTGTACACCGCTATTAGGTGAATTTCTATGATCTACCGAGCTCTGCTACATTCCGCATGGATGATGGGTGGTCTGGAGCAGTGCTCGCGGCACGTTATGTTGAGTTATGTTACGTTTGGTTGGGTTAGGTTAGGTAAGTTTGGCCAGGGTGTCACAGACGTTCGTGATATACACAGTTATTTGGTAGATTCCTATGATCGAATGTCCTCTACTGTATTCTGCTTGGCTCTGTGGAGACCGGTAGCAGTGGTTGCGGCACGCTATGTTGGGATACTCTAAGTTCGGTTAGGTTAGGTTTGGTCAGGTTATGTTAAGGTATCTTCGACTTTTGTGCTATTCACTGTAATGCGGATTATTTCTGCGAAATAATGTGATCTGGTACACTCTGCTGGTCTCTGTCGAGGTCAGCAATACTTGTGTGGCAATGTTAGTTGCAGTTATATTATGTTTGCACGTGTTACGTTTGGCTAGGTTAGGATAGGCTACATTGACTTCTATGCATAACACTGCTGTTCGGTGAATTCCAGAGATATACTGTGCTCTACTACATTGTGCTTTTCTTCGCGGAGACCATGAGTAGTGGCCGAGGCATGGCATGTAGGGCGATGATGCTTTCGGTTAGGTTAGATTATTCCCATTTATGTTAGGGTATCTGCGGCTTCTGAGCTATTCACTGCAGTGCGGTGAATTTCTGCGCACCACTATGCTCTAGTACATTCTGCTTGTACCTGTGAGGACCAGCAATAGTGGTCTCGTCATGTTAGCTTGTGTTAGCTTACGTTTGAGTATGTTACGTTTGGCTAAATTACGATAGGCTACGCTGATTTTTGCGCTATGCACTGCGATTCAGCGGTTTTCTGAGCTCTGGTTTTCTCTGACATGCTCTGCTTGGCACTGTTGTGGCCAGTAGTAGTGGTCTCGGCACGATAGGCTGAGTTATGTTATGCTTGGTTTGGTTATGTTATGATACGTTTGGACAGGATGTCTTCGGCTTTCGAGCTTTACACCATTATCCGGAGGGTTCATTTGATCTACTGTGCTCTGCTGTGTACTGCTGGTCTCTGAGGGGTCCGGCAGCAATGGCCGCGGCACGCTCTGCTGAGATACGCTACGTACGGATAGGATAGGTTATGTCACGTTATGCTAGGATACCTTCGACTTTTGAGTTATTCACTGATATGCGGTTGATTTCTGTTCACTACTGTGCTCTACTATACCCTGCTATCCTCTGTGGAAGTCAGCAGTATAGTTCTCGTCATGTTAGATAGAGTTATGTTACGTTTGGGTGTGTTATGTTCGGCTAGTTTAGGACAAGCTACTTCGCCTTTTGTGGTTTACACAGCTATTCTGCGGGCTTCTGTGATCTACCCTGCTCTACTACATACTGCTTTGCCCCGGGGAGGCCAGGAGCAGTTGTCCCGGCGTGTCATGTTGAGCTACGCTGCGCTTTGTTAGGTTAGGTTATGTCAGGCTTGGTTTCGATATCTGCGGCTATTGTGCTATTAACTGTAATGTGGTGGTTATCCGCAAACTACAGTGCTCTAGCACATTGTGCTTAAATCTGTCACGGAGAGCATTAGTGGTATCGTCATGTCAGGTTCAGCATGGCTACGTTTGGATGTATCACGTTTGGCTAGGTTAGGTTACGCTACTTATACTTATGTGCCATTGATTGTTATTCGGTGGATTTCGGCGCTCCACTGTGCTGTAACATGTCCTGCTTGGCTATGCTGAGGCCAGAAATATTGGTCTCGTCGCGTCCTGCTCCGTTACACAACGTTTGATTAGGTTGGGTAGGGTCAGGTTAGGTCAGGGTATGTCTGACCTTTGTGCTGTACACTGCAGTGCGGTGGACTTCTGCGCTCTGCTCTGCTCTAGTATACTCTGCTTCGCTCTGTGGAGGCAAGCAGCAGTGGTCGCGGCTAGTTGGATTGAGTTTAGCTGCGTTTGCTTATATTATGTTCGGCTATGATAGGATAGAATAGCTTAGGCTTTTGCGCCATACGCTGCTAGATGGTGGACATCTGTGCTCTACTGTGCTCTAATATGTTCTGCTCGGTTCTGCGGTGGCCAGTAAAAGTAGTCGCGGCACGTTAGTTTGATTTATGTTACGTTTTGTTGAATTATGTTAGGTTAAGCCCGGTCAGGTTAACTTAGACTTTCATGCTATACACTGTTATTCGGAGAATTCCAGCGCTGTTCTGTGCTCTACTATATCATGCTTAGCCCTGGGAAAGCCAGAAATGTTGGTATCGGCATGTAAGGTTTAGTCAGGTTGCGCTTGGTATGTTTAGGTTTGGTTAAGTTCGGTAGGCGTAGCTTCGGCCTTCGTGGTATACACTGTTGTTCGGTGGATTACTCGCTCCACTGTGCTCTAGTATGCTCTGCTTGGCTCTCCTGAGGCCAGCAGTGGTCGTCTCGGCACGTTATGTTCAGATAGGCTCCGTTTGACTAGGGTAAGTTAGTATGGGTTAGGTTTGCACGCCTACGACTATTCTGCTATACACTGCGATTCAACTGATTTCTGAGCACTGTTCTCCACTATGTTTTGCTGGGCTCTGGCAGGCCAGAAATAGTGGAAGCAGCACGTTAGTTTGTGTTAGGTTACTTTCGGTTATGCTGCGATTTTCTATATTAGGAGAGACTAGCTTGAGTTAATTGCTACACACTGCTATTCGGTGCAATTCTGCGATCTACTGTGTTTAGTATGTTCTGCTGCTAGCCGGGGAGGCCAGCAATTGTGGTCTAGGCACGTTATTTCAAGTAATGCGAGGTTTGGTTATGTTACATTTGTGTGCGTTAATTTTGGATGGCTTTGACTCTTCTGCTATGCACTGCGACTCTATGGCTTTCTGCGCTCTACTCTCCCCTAGCATATTCCGCTTGTTTTTGAGGTGGTCAGCAATAGTGGTCCTGGCAAGTTAGATTGAGTTAGGTTACGTTAGGGTATGTCACGAGTGTCTAGGTTAGGATAAGATTTTTTTGACTTCTCTGCTGTACACTGCAATCCGGTGGATTTCTGCTCCCTTCTGTGCTCTGGTATGTTCTGCTTGTCTCCGGGGAGGCCAGAAATTGTGTCCTCGGCACGATAGTTCGAGTTCGGTTACGTTCGGGTATTCTGCGTTCGGTTAGGATAGGACAGGGCAGCTTCAACTTTTGTGATATACGACGCTATTCTATGGATTTCCAGCCTCTACCCTCCTCTTGTACGTTCTACTTGGCTCAGAGGATTGCAGCAATAGAGGTCTCCTTACGTAGGGTTGAGCTAGGTTACTGCTGGTTAAGTTAGTATAGGTTTGTTTCGACTTTTGTGATACACATTGCCATTTGGTGGATTTCGGCGCTCTACTGTGCCCTAATATTTCCTGCTTGTCTCTGGGGAGGCCGGAAATGGTGGTGCCGGCACGTTACTGTGAGGGGGTTTGCACTCGCTCAGGCTAGTGTAGAATACGTTCGGTATGTATGGCTTTGACTTTGGAGCTATACACTTTTATTGGGTGGATTTCTGCGATCTACTTTGATCTACTACATTCTGGTAACCTATGGGCAGGCCAGAAGCAGTGGCCGCGGCACGTTAAGGTGAGAGCCGCTATGTTTGTTTGGGTTGGGTTAGGTAGTGATATCTTCGACTTTTGTGCTTTTCACTAAAATGCGGTATATCTCTGCGCACAACTGTTCCCTAGTCCATTCGGATTTTCTCTTTGGAGGCCAGCAATAGTGGTCTCGTCCTGTTTGGTTGAGTTACGATACGTTTGGCTATGGTACGTTTGACAATTTTAGGATACGCTGCTTTGACCTTTCCGCTCGACACTCCTATTCCGTAGACTTCTGCGCTCTAATGTGTTCTAATATGCTCTGCTTGGCTCCACGACGGACGTCAATGGCGGTCGCCACGCATTACATTGAGGTAGGCTACGTTTAGTTGGGTCATGTTAGTTTGAGTAAGGTCTGGATAGATATGACTTTTGTTCTGTACACTGCGATTCCATGGACTTTTGCGCCCCACTGTCCCACAGTAAGTTCTGCTCTACTCTGTGGAGGCCAGCAATTGTAGTCGGGGTACGTTAGGTTGAGTTATGATAGGTTTGGTTGTGCTAAAATTGAATCCGTTGGGATAGGGTAGCTTTGACTTTTGTGCTATAGACTGGTCCTCAGTGGGTTTCAGCGATCCAGCGTGCTCCAGTACGTTCTTCTTGGCGCGGGGGAGGCCAGAAATTGTGGTCTCGGCAAGTTATATTGGGTAAGGCTGCGATCGGTTATGTTGCGATAGGCCTGCTTATGTACGGATATCTTCGACTTTCGCGTTGTACACTGCAGTGCGGTGGACTTCTGCGCTCTACTGAGCTCTACTCTGCTCTGTCCGGAAATAGTGGTCGTGGCTCGTCAGGTTGTATTAGGCTTCTTTATGATAGGCAATATTTGGTTGTGTTAGGTCTGGACATCCTTGACTATCATGCTGTACACTCAGATTCTATGGGCCTCTGCGCCCTACTCTCCTGTAATATGCACTGCTTGGCGACAGGGAGGCCAGCAATGGTTGTCTCGGCACGTTACGTTGAGATAGGGTACGTTTGCTTTTATTATATTAGCTTTGGTTAAGTGTGGATCGTTTCGACTTTTCTGCTATACACCGCGATTCTACGGATTTCAGCAGTCCACTCTCCAGTATTATGCTCTCCTTGGCTCCGTGGACGTCGGCAATAATGGTCGCGGCAGGTTACGTTGTGTTAGATTACGTTTGGTTATGTTAGGTTACGATGGGTTGGGTTAAGATAGTCCTGACATTTGCACAACACTGATATTCTGTGGACTTCTGCGCTCTACTGTGCTATATCATTTACTGTGGAACACAGCAATAGTGTTCGCGGCACGTTAGGTTTAGTTATTCTATGTTTGCTTAGGTCAGCTTAGGTGTGGTAAGGTCAGGATATCTTTTATTTTTGTGCTATATATTGCTATTTGCTGGCCTTCTGCGCTCTACGGCGCTGTACTATACTCTGGTCGACCCTGGGGAGGCCAGCAGATGTGCTCATTGGACGATGGGTTGTGTCAGGTTAAGTTTGGTAATGTTACGGTTGTTCAGGTTAGGATAAGATATGTTTGACTTTTCTGATGTACACCGCTATTCGGGGGATGTCTACGCTCTTCATTGCTCTACTGTACTTTATGCGCCACTGGGGAGGCCAGGAATAGTGGTCTCGGCACACAAGCTTGAATTATGTTGCGCATGGCTTGTCTAGGTACGGATATGCTTGGTAAGTATAGCCTTGACCTTTGTGCTATACACCGCTTTCCGGTCGATGCGTGTGCATTGCGTTGCTCCACTGGCAACTGCTTGTCCCAGGGGAGGCCAGAGATAGCTGTCGTGGCAGCTTTGTGCGCAGGCCAGCGGTATTGTTCTCGGCACGTTAGTCTGGGTTAGGTTGCGTTAGGTTATGATGGTTTCTGTTAGGTTTGGCTGGGATAGATTTGACTTTTGTGCTATAAACTGTTATTCGGAAGATTTCTGCATTCTACATCGGTCTGCTGTGTTGTGCTTAACTCTCGTTATGCCAGCAATAGTGGTCGTGGCACGTCTGCTTGCGTTTCGTAACGTCCGCTCATGTCACGTTTGATGAGGTTAGGATACGACAGCTTCGGCTTTCGTGCTCTACACTGCTATTCGGTGGCATTGACTTTTGTGTAATACACTGGTATCCGGAGGTTTCTGCGCTCCATTGTTCACCAATATGTTCTGCTTGGCTCTCGGTTGTCCTGCACTAGAGGAATCTGCTCGTCAGGTTTAGTCATTCTACTCTTGTTTAGGCTAGGCTTTGTTAGGTTAGGTTAGGATATCTTTGACTCTTGCGCTACACACTGCTATTCGGCGGATTTCTGCGCATTTCGTTTCTCTAATGTACTCTGCTTTGCTCTGGGAATGCTAGCAATAGTGATCTAGGCACGTTAGGCTTAGTTAGGCTACATTAGGCTAGGTTTCGTTAGTCTGTGTTAGGTTTGGAGACCTTTGACGTTCGTGGTGTACACTGCTGCTCGGTGGGCCCCTGCGGTCTACTGTGTGCTAGTATGTTCTGCTTGGAACCGGGGGCCAGCAATAGTGGCCCAGGAATGTCAGTTTGAGACAGATTACCTACGGTTGTGTCAGTTTCGGCTAGGTTAGGACAGGATAGCTTCGACTTTTGCGCTATGCACGGCTATTCGGTGGACTTCCGTGCTCCACATTGATCTAATATTCCCTGATTGGCTCGGGGGGGGGGCAGCAATTGTAGTCTCGCAACCTTATGTTGAGTTAGGCTACGTAGGGTTAAGTAAGGTTAGGAAAGGCTAAGTTACGGGGTCTTCCATTTTATGCTACACTCTGCTCTTCGGCGGATTTCTGTGCTCTACATTGCTGTACTATACTCTGTTCGACTATGGGTTATAGCAGTGTATAGAACAGAAGTCAAAGCTTTCCTATCCGAACATGGCCAGACGTAACATGACCAAGCGCAACATACCTCAGACAAACGTGCCGGGACCAACACTGATGGACTCCCCATAGCCAAGCACAATATACTAGAGCACAATAGAGCGCAGAATTCCACCGAATGGCGGTGTGCAGCACAAAAGACGGAGTAGCGTACCACAACGTAGTCAATCGTAGCATATCCAAACGCAGCTTATATCAGCGTAACATGACGAGACCACTACTGTTGGCTACCACAGATTCAAGCAGAATGTACTAGGGCACAGTAGTGCGCAGAAATCATCCGCAATGCTGTAAATAGAACAAGAGTCGAAGATATCCTAACCTAACCAAGCATTGCATAGCTCAACGCAGCGTGCAGCGACCACTGCTCCTGGCCTCCACAGAACCAAGCAGAATGTACTAGTGCAAAGTAGATCACAAGAATATACCGAAAAACAGTGTACAAGACGAAAGTCAAAGTTACCATATCCAAACTTTACCTAGCCTATCCTACCCAAACGTAACATAATACAAGCTAACGTGCCACGACCACTGTTGCTCGCCTCCAAGTAGTCGAGCTGAGTATAGTAGAGCAACGTAGATCGCAGAAACCCACCGGATAGCAGTATACAGCACAAAAGTCAAAGAAATCCTAGCCGAGCCTATCTAACGTAACCTTACTCTGCCTAACGTGCCGAGAGCACTATCACTGGCCCCCAGAGCCAGCAAGAACACTCTAGAGCACTTTACTGCGCAGAAACCCACCGAAGAGCGGCGTACAGCACAAAGGACGAAGTAGCGTATCATAACCAAGCCAAACGGAACATATCCAAACGTAACATAACAAAATCTAACGCGGCGAGGCCACTATTGCTGGCCACCCCAGAGCCAAGCAGATCATACTATAGCACACTGGATCGTAGAAGTCCACCGAATCGCAGTGTACAACACAAAAGTCGGAGCTATCCTATGTTGATACATCCAACATTATTATAACCAAACGTAACATAACAAAATCTAACGCGGCGAGGCCACTATTGCTGGCCACCCCAGAGCCAAGCAGATCATACTATAGCACACTGGATCGTAGAAGTCCACCGAATCGCAGTGTACAACACAAAAGTCGGAGCTATCCTATGTTGATACATCCAACATTATTATAACCAAACGTAACATAACTAAACCGAACGTACCCCGGCCACTATTCCTGGCCTCTACAGAGTCGCGCCGAACTTACTAGAGGACAGAAAGGCGCAGAAGTCCATAGAATCGCAGTGTATTGCGGAAGTGTCGTGTCCATCCATGCCCAAACCAAGCTAACATAACGTAGCCAAACGTAGCCTACCTCAACGTAAAATGCCGCGGCCACTATTGCTCGCTTACTCAGAGACGTGCAGACCTAACTTAACCGAACGCAGCATCTTTCATCATAACGTGTCGCGGCCACTGCTCCTGGCCTCCCAATAGCCTAGCAGAAAATACTAGAGCACACAATAGCGTTGAAATCCAACGCATTCCATTGTATAGCGCAAAAGTCAAACATACCCAGACAGAACTTGGCCACACCTATTACACCCAAACGTAATGTAACCCACCGTAAAGTGACGAGACCAATATTGCTGGCATCCCACATCCAAGCAGAGCATATTAGAGCGCATTAGAGTGCAGCAATCCGCCGAATAGCAGTGAATGGCACAAAAGTCAAGGCAGCGAATCCTAGCCTAGCCAAATATGTCATACAAAAACATTGTCCATCTCAACCTAACATTCCGAGACCACTATTGCTGCCCCATCTAAACCAAGCTGAACGTACTATAGCACACTGGAGATCAGAAAACCACCGGATAGTGGTGTATAACACGAAAGTCAATGCTATCCTATCCTAATATATCCAAACTTATCATAACCAAACGTAACATAACTAAACCTAACGTACCCCGGCCACTATTGCTGGCCTCCGCAGAGTTGAGCAGAATACAATAGAGCACAGCGGAGCGCTGAGATCCACCGCATTGAAGTGTACAGCACATAAGTCAAACGTATCCTGACCTATCTTGACCTAACCTTTCCTATCCAAATGTAGTGTAACCCAACATAACGTGACGAGACCAATATTGCTGGCCAATCCAGCGCCAAGCATATCGCACTAGAGCACATTAGTGCGCAAATATCCACAGAATAACAGTAGATATCACAAAGGGCAAAGTCGCCTATCCCAATCAATCCAAACGTATCACAAGCAAGCGTAGCTAGACACAACCCAACGTGCTGAGCAAACTACTGCTGGCCTCCCCGGATCCAAGCAGAATATGATAGAGCACAGCACAGCGCAAAAATTCACCGCGTTGCAGTGAATAGAACAAAACCCGCAGATATTCTAACCTAACGAGGCCTAACCAAACCAAACAGAACGTAGCAAAACTCAGTATGACGTACCGCGACCACTGCACCTGGCCTCCACAGAGCCAAGCAGAATGCAGTAGACCAAAGAAGGCCACAGAAACTCAAGGAACAGCTGTGTAATGCAAGAAAGTCGAAGTAGCATATTCTAACCTAGCCGAGCTTAACATATCCAAACGTGGCCTAACTGAATGTAACATGACGACACCACTATTGCAGCACCCCACAGGGACAAGCAGAATGTACTAGCGCACAGTAGAGCGCAGAAATCCACCGCACTGCAGCGAATAGCAAAAAAGGCAAATATACGTTAGCATAACCTGACATTATCTAACCTAACAAAACGCATTGTAACCCAACATGACGTGTCGCGACCACTGCTCTTGGCCTCCACAGAGCAAAGTAGAATGTAGTAGAGCCCAGTACATCAGAGGAATCCGCCGAAAAACAGTGTAAGGCGCGAAAGTCGGAGTAGCCCATCCTAACCTATCCAAGCGTTACATAGGCAATCGCAGCCTAGATCAACCTAACCAGATGACACCACTACTGCGGCCTCCACAGAGGCAAGCAGAATGTACGAGAGCACAGTATGGCGAAGAAATCCACCGCACTGCAGTGAATGGCACAAAAGCCGTTGATATCATAACCTAACCTTGTCCAACCTAACCTAGCCAAACGTAGGGAAGCTTAACAGAGCGTGCTGCGAAGACTCCTGCAGGAGTCCACAGAGCTTGGCCGAATACATTAGGGCAATGTAGATCATTGGAACATACCGAATGATAGTGTATAGCACGAAAGTCGAAGCAACCTTAGCCAAACATAGCATAACATAACCTAATGAAAAGTAGCCGAACTCAATATAACGAGCCGCGACCACTATTTCTGGCCAGCCCATGGCCGAGCAGAATATTGTACAGCACTCTCGAGCGCAGAAATCGTCCGAACAGCAGTGTATAGCACGAAAGTCACAGATAACCTGACCGTGCTTGACACAATCTAACCTAACCGAACGTAACATATATCAGCCTATCGTGCTGAGACCACTATTGCTGGACTTGCCATAGCCAAGCAGAAAATATTGAAACGCAGTAGAGAGCAGAAATCCGCGGATAGCTGTGTACAGCACAAAAGTCTAAACCGTCCTGTCCTGACATAACCGAACGTAGCCCAGCTCAACCTAACGTGCCGCGACCACTATTGCGGGCCTCCCCAACGCCAAGCTGAATATACTACAGCACAGCAGAGCACAGAGCTCCACTGCATTTCAGTGTATAGCACAAAAGCCGTAGATATCCAAACCGAACCTGTCCTAACCTAACCGATCCGAACGTGGCATATCTCAACAAAACGTCCCACGACCACTGTGGCTGGCCTCCCCAGAGCGAACCAGAATGTAGTAGAGCAGAGTAGATCTGAGAAATCCACCGAATGACAGTTTATAGCACGAAAGTCTGTGCCATACTGACCAAACATTGCCTAAGCCAACATAACCAAACTTAAAATAACAAAACGTTGCGGGCCAAGGCCACCGTTGCTAGCCTCCCCGGATTCGAGTGGAGTATAGTAGGGCAATGTACAGCCCGGACATCCTCCGAGTAGCACCGCATAGCAGAAAGGTCAAAGAAATCCTAACCAAGCCTTCCTAACCAAACCCAGCTCAAGCTGACTTGCCGTGTGTACTATTACTGGCCGCCCAAGAGCCAGGCAGAACATATCAGTGTACAGTACAGCGCAGAAGTCCACCAAATAGCAGTGTTTGGCAAAAAAGTCTACGTTATTCTGTCATAACCTAACCAATCGTGAAATTAGCGAACGTACCTAAGTACAAGCTAACGTGCCGAGACCACTACTGCTGGCCTCACCAGAGCCAAGCATAATGCAGTAGAGCACAGTAGACCACAGAAGTACGCCGAATAATAGTATATAGCCCGATAGTCAAAGCTATCCTAAACAAACGTATCCTAACCTTAACTAATCAAACGTGACCTATCTCAACCTAACGTGCCGCGGCAGCTATTGATCGCTTCCCCAGAGTCGATCAGAGCATAGTAGAGCAATGCAGAGCGCCGAAATCCACCGTGTAGCAGTGTATAGCACAAAAGTCGAGGATATCGCAGCCAAACCAGGCATAACCAAACCTAACCAAACGTAGCATAGCAGAACATGATGTGCCGTGATCACTGCTGCTGGCACCCCCAGAGCCAAGCAGTAAGCATTAGAACGCGGTACAGCGCAGGAATCGACGGGCAGCCGTGTATAGCACAAAGGTCTAAGCAATCGTATCCTAACCTCACTAAACGTAACATAACCGAACGTAGCATGACACAAACTAACGTGCCGAGACCACCATAAATGACCATCCCAGTGCCAAGCAGAACATATTAGAGTGCAGTAGTACACCGAATAGCAGTGAATGGCACAAAAGTCTAAGCTATTCTCTCCTAACATAACCAACCTTGTCATATGCAAACGTAGCCTAAATAAACCTAACGCGCCGAGTGCACTATTGCTGGCCTCCGCAGAGCCAAGCAGAATATGCGACAGAACACCAGGGCGCAGCAATACACCGCATTGCTGTGTAAAGGAAGAAGTATATCATATCCTTATATATCCTGACCTCACGTAACCCGACCTAAAGTAGCGTAACTCAACAGGGCGTGCCGCGGCCACTGCTGCCGGACTCCACATAGTCAAGCAGAATACAGTAGAGCACGGCAGATCACATGAAACCACAAGATAATAGTGTATTGCACGTGAGTCGAAGCCATCATAACCAAACTTAACCTAACATAACGTAATGAAGCGTAGCCTAACTTGACATTACTTGCCGCGAGCACTATTGCTGGCATTCACAGGACCAATCAGTGTATAGTAGATGACAGTCGAGTGCAGAAATCCTCCGAATAGGAGAATAGAGTACGAAAGTCGAAGATAACCAGACCGAGCTTGACGTAACCTAACCTAACCAAACGTCACATAGATAAACCAAACGTGCCGATACCACTATTGCTGACCACCCCAGAGCCAATCAGAACGCACTAGAGCACACTAGCACGCAGAAATCTGCGGATGTCAGAGTATTGTACAAAGGTCAGGCATTCCCTAACCTAACCTGACCTTACCTAATATATCCAAACGCAACTTAACTAAGCATGGCGCGACGAGGCGAATATTTCTTTCATCCGCAGAGCCAAGTCTGACCAAACATTGCCTAAGCCAACATAACCAAACTTAAAATAACAAAACGTTGCGGGCCAAGGCCACCGTTGCTAGCCTCCCCGGATTCGAGTGGAGTATAGTAGGGCAATGTACAGCCCGGACATCCTCCGAGTAGCACCGCATAGCAGAAAGGTCAAAGAAATCCTAACCAAGCCTTCCTAACCAAACCCAACTCAAGCTGACTTGCCGTGTGTACTATTACTGGCCGCCCAAGAGCCAGGCAGAACATATCAGTGTACAGTACAGCGCAGAAGTCCACCAAATAGCAGTGTTTGGCAAAAAAGTCTACGTTATTCTGTCATAACCTAACCAATCGTGAAATTAGCGAACGTACCTAAGTACAAGCTAACGTGCCGAGACCACTACTGCTGGCCTCACCAGAGCCAAGCATAATGCAGTAGAGCACAGTAGACCACAGAAGTACGCCGAATAATAGTATATAGCCCGATAGTCAAAGCTATCCTAAACAAACGTATCCTAACCTTAACTAATCAAACGTGACCTATCTCAACCTAACGTGCCGCGGCAGCTATTGATCGCTTCCCCAGAGTCGATCAGAGCATAGTAGAGCAATGCAGAGCGCCGAAATCCACCGTGTAGCAGTGTATAGCACAAAAGTCGAGGATATCGCAGCCAAACCAGGCATAACCAAACCTAACCAAACGTAGCATAGCAGAACATGATGTGCCGTGATCACTGCTGCTGGCACCCCCAGAGCCAAGCAGTAAGCATTAGAACGCGGTACAGCGCAGGAATCGACGGGCAGCCGTGTATAGCACAAAGGTCTAAGCAATCGTATCCTAACCTCACTAAACGTAACCTAACCGAACGTAGCATGACACAAACTAACGTGCCGAGACCACCATAAATGACCATCCCAGTGCCAAGCAGAACATATTAGAGTGCAGTAGTACACCGAATAGCAGTGAATGGCACAAAAGTCTAAGCTATTCTCTCCTAACATAACCAACCTTGTCATATGCAAACGTAGCCTAAATAAACCTAACGCGCCGAGTGCACTATTGCTGGCCTCCGCAGAGCCAAGCAGAATATGCGACAGAACACCAGGGCGCAGCAATACACCGCATTGCTGTGTAAAGGAAGAAGTATATCATATCCTTATATATCCTGACCTCACGTAACCCGACCTAAAGTAGCGTAACTCAACAGGGCGTGCCGCGGCCACTGCTGCCGGACTCCACATAGTCAAGCAGAATACAGTAGAGCACGGCAGATCACATGAAACCACAAGATAATAGTGTATTGCACGTGAGTCGAAGCCATCATAACCAAACTTAACCTAACATAACGTAATGAAGCGTAGCCTAACTTGACATTACTTGCCGCGAGCACTATTGCTGGCATTCACAGGACCAATCAGTGTATAGTAGATGACAGTCGAGTGCAGAAATCCTCCGAATAGGAGAATAGAGTACGAAAGTCGAAGATAACCAGACCGAGCTTGACGTAACCTAACCTAACCAAACGTCACATAGATAAACCAAACGTGCCGATACCACTATTGCTGACCACCCCAGAGCCAATCAGAACGCACTAGAGCACACTAGCACGCAGAAATCTGCGGATGTCAGAGTATTGTACAAAGGTCAGGCATTCCCTAACCTAACCTGACCTTACCTAATATATCCAAACGCAACTTAACTAAGCAAGGCGCGACGAGGCGAATATTTCTTTCATCCGCAGAGCCAAGCAGAGCATATTAGAGCACATTAGAATGCAGAAATCCACCGAACAACAGTGAATAGCACGGAAGTCAAGTTAGGATATCGTAGCCTAGCCAAACGTAACACATCCAAACGTAGCCAAGCACAACGTAACATGACGAGAACATCAGAGCTGGTATCCACAGAGACAAGCAGAATGTACTACAGCACAACAGAGCGCAGAACTCCACGGAATATCAGTGTATACCATAAAAGACAAAACTACCCTGTCGTAATATGTCCAGCTTTAACATAAGCGAACGTAACATAACACGACCTAACGTACCCCGTCCACCGTTGATGGGCTACACATAGCCGAGCAGAACTTACTAGAGGACAGCAGAGCGCAGAAATCCATAGGATCGCTGTGTACAGCAAAAAAGTCGTATCTATCCTGACCTAGCCCAAGCTAACATAACATAACCAAACGTAGCCTGCCTCAACATAGCGTGCCGCGGCCACTATTGGTGGCCTCCCCAAGGCCAAGCTGTATATAGTAGAGCGCAGTCGAGCGTAGGAATGCACCGAACAACAGTACATAGCACGAAAGTCAAGGCTAACATTACCGAAATTAACCAAACTTAAACTAAGCAAACGCAACCTAACTCAACCTAACGTGCCGAGACCCACATTTCTGGCATTCCCAGGGCCAAGCGTAATAAAGTAGGGCACAGTAGAACGAAGAAATACTCCGAAAAGCAGTGTATAGGGCGAAAGGCACAGTTAAACTGGCCGAGCTTCACCTAAGCTAACACAACGTGACGTAACGTAACTCAAACTAAAGTGCCGGAACTACTATTGTTGGCCTCCACAGATCCAAGCAGAATATGCTACAGCTGAGCAGAGCGCAGAAATCCACCGCAATGCAGTGTACAGCGCATAAGTCAGGCATACCGTGACATAACTTGACACTATCTATCCTATTCAAACGTAGTGTAACTAAGCAAGTCGTAACGAGGGCAACAATTCTGTCCTCTCCAGAGCCAAGCAGAGTATACTAGAGTACACCGGAGCGCGGAAATTTACCGCACTGCAGTGCATAGCACAAAAGTCGAACATAACCTGACCTTGCCTTACCTACCCAAACGTGGTGTATCTAGACATTACGTGATGTGACGAATATTGCTGGCATCCCCAGAGACAGGCAGAGAACATTACAGCACATTAGAGATCACAAATCCACCGAATAGCAGTGAATAGCACAGAATGCAGTGTAGGCTTACCTATTCTAGCCAAATGTGACATATACAAACGAAGCCTTACTCAACCTAACATGAACAGACCACTACCGCAAACGCAGTCACACTCAAGCTGACGTGCCGCGACTACCATTGCAGGACTTCCCAGGGCCAGACGGAACATATTACAGGAGAGTAGGTCGCAGAAATCCATTTAATCGCAGTGTGTAGCTGAAAAATGAAAGCTTTCTAAACATTACCCATGCTAACGTAAACTAACCATACGTAACATAACTCGAGCTAGCACACCGCCGCAACAATTACTGACCACCTCAGAGCAAAGGAGGACATATTAGTGCAGAGTAGGGCGGAGAAATCCACCGAAAAGTGCGTGTGCTACAAAATGCAAAGGCACAGGTTCCTAACGCAACCAACGTAAAAATGCCAAACGTAACCAAGCTTAACCTAACCTGCCGCCACCAACATTGCTGGCCTCCCCAGAGCCAAGCAGAACATATTAGAGGAGAGTAGGGTGCAGAAATCCATAAAATTGCAGTGTGCTGCAGAAAGGCTAAAAATATCCAAACCTAATCCAAACTAAAGTAACCTAACCTATCGTAGAAAGACTCAACGTAACGTGCCGCAGCCACTATTTCTCGCATCCCCAGAGTCGAGCAGAGTCTAGTAGAGCAATGTGGAGCGCAGGGAACTATCGAATAGCAGTGTATAGCACAAAAGTCGAAGTTACCCTAACCTAACCTAAAATAACCTAACCTACGTAACCGAAGCATAGCTCAACTTGATGCGCCCCGCCTTCTGCTCCTCGCCTCCCCAGAGACAAGCCTAATGCGGTAGGGTACAGTAGATGACAGAAATCTGCCTGACAGCAGTGTACAGCATGAAAGTCTAAGCTATACTAAGCAAACTTAACCTAACCTAACCTAACCTAACGAAACGTAACCTAACTCAAACTAACGTGCCGAGACCGCTATCACTGGAAGCCACAGAGCGAATCAGAGCATGTTAGATGACATTAGGACGCAGAAATCAACGAAGCAGCATTGTGCAGCACAAAAATCAAAGTAGCCTCTCCTAGTCTAGCCAAACGTGACATACACAAACGTAGTATAACCCAACATATCATTACGAGACCACAACTGCTGGCCTCGACAGAGGGAACCAGAATGTACTAGAGCACACCAGAGCGCAGAAATCGACCGCAGTGCAGTAAATGTCGCAAAAGCCGTAGATACCCTAACCTGACTTGACCTAATCCAACCTAACCAAACGCAGCATAAACCAATATGACGTGCCGCGACAACTGCTCCTGGCCTTCGCAGAGCAAAGCAGAATGTAGTATAGCGCAGTAGATGACAGTAATCCGCCGAAAAGCAGTGTAAAACGCAGACGTCATTGTATCCTAACCTAACATATCAGAATGCTGCACTCCCGAACGTATCATAACACAACCTAACTAGACGTGAACACAGTCGTTCGCCTCCACAGAGACAAGAAGGGTGCTCCGAAGCATAAGATAGCGCAGAAATACACCACATTGCAGTGAATAGCACAAAGGCCATGGATACCCTTGCATAGCCTGACCAAGCCTAACCAAACCAAACGTAGCAAAACACAACTTGACCTGCAGCGAACACCGCTCCTTGCCTCCACATAGCCAAGCAGAATGTAACAGAGGACAGTAGATTACAGGAATATACCGAATAACACTGTACAGCACGAATGACAAAGCTAACCTAACCAAAATTAACCAAGTCCAACCCAGCCAAACATAATCTAACTCAAAGTAATGTGCCATGGGCACCCCTCCTCGCATCCGCATAGTCGAGCGGAGTATACTAGAGCAATGCAGAGCGCAGAAATCCACTGAATAGCAGTTTATGTTACAAAAGTTGCGGATATCCTTTCCTAACCTGGCGTAACCTAACCTAACCGAACATAGCATAAGTGAACGTAACGTCCCGAGGCCACAGCTACTGGAATCCCCAGAGCCAAGCAGAATACAGTGGATCAAAGCAAATCGCATAAATCCACCGAATAGCAGTGTATAGCACGACAGTCGGAGCTACCCTAACCAAACTTAGCCCAACCACACCTAACCAAGCATAATCTAACTAAAAATAGGGTGCCATGACGACCATTGCTCGCCTCCCCAGAGTCGAGCAGGGTATAGTAGAGCAATGCAGAGCGCATGAATCCACCGAGTAGTAGTGTATGCTACAAAAATCGGGGACATTCTTACCTAACGTGGCCTAACCTAACCCAACCAATCGTAGCATATCAGAACATAAAGCCGCGACCACTGCTGCATTCATCCCCAGGGACAAGGAGAAAAGACTAGAGCAATGTAGAGAGCAGAAATCCACCGAATAGCAGTGTATAGCGCAAAAGTCATAGAAATCCAAACCAAGCCTTCCTAACCTGACCATAACGAAACGTAGCACAACACAATCTAACGTGCCCAGAACACTATTCCTGGCCAACCCAGAGCCAAGCAGAAAATATTATAACGCAGTAGAGTGCAGGGATCGGAGTATAGCAGATGATAGCACAGATGTATGGATTACTTAATCCTAACCACACCACACATAACATATCAAAACGTAACACAAATCAGCCTAACATGACGAGACAACAATCGCTGATTTCCACAGAGATAAGCAGAATACACCAGAGAACAGTAGTGCTCAGAAATACGACGCTATGCAACGGATAGCGCAGAAGTCGAGGATATCCTGATGTAACGTGACCTTACCTAGCCAAACC
>NW_016916303.1:0-2490 GCF_001483705.2 Eufriesea mexicana | reverse complement strand
TGGATGTGTGAGTGGCTGGATGTATGGATGGATGGATGAATGGATGTATGTGTGGATGTATGTATGGACGTAAGTATGGTTGTATGGATGAATGGTTGGTTGGACTCATGGATGTGTGGATGTACGAAGGTATGTATGGATGGATGTATGGATGGATAGATATATGGATCGATGGATGTATGGATGGGTGGTTGTACGGATGGATGGATCTATGGAGGGAAGGGTGCATGGGTGTATGGATGTATGCATTGATGGACGCATGGATGGGTGTGCGTATGGATGGGTTGAGGTATGGATGTTCGGATGTACGGATGAATGGTTGTACGGTAGAATGGATGTATGGATGAATTAATGTATGGATGTATGTATAGATGGATGTATGCAAATATGAATGCATGGATGTATATATGTATGGATGTATGAATGGATGGATTTATATATGGATGGATGTATGGATTGATGGATGTATGGATGGATGGAGGTGTGGATGCATGGAATTTTGGATGTATGGATGCATGTATGTCTGGATGTATGAATTGATGGGTGTATGGATGGACGGATGCAGGGATGTATGGATGTATGGAGGTATGCGTGTATGGATGCATGTATGTATGAATGTATGGCTGTAAGAATGTATGGATGAATGGATGTATGTATGTATGGATGTATGGATGTATGTACGTTTGGATGTACGAATGTTTGGATGTACGAATGTATGGATGTACGGATGTATGGATGTATGGATGTATATCTGTGTGGATGTATGAATGGCTGGATGTATCTGTGGATGGATGCGTGGTTAGATGTATGTATGGATGTATGTATGGTTGTATGTATGGATGTATGTATGGTTGTGTGGATGTATGGATGGATTGATTTATGGATGTGTGGATGTATTAATGTAAGGATGGGTGGACGTATGGATGGATAGATGTATGGATCGATGGGTGTATGGAAGGGTACTTGTATGGATGGATGGATGTATTTTTCGATGGATGTATGGATGTGTGGGTGTATGGATGGGTGGATGTATGGATGGGTGGATGTATGGATGGATGAATGTATCGAAGGGTGAGCGTACGAATGGATGCATTTATGGAAGTACGGGTGTGGTGATGTATGGATATATATATATATATATATGGATGGATGGATGTATGGTTGGATGGATTTGTAGATGGTTGGATGGGTGGATGTATGTATGGTGTATGCATGGATGTATGTATGGGTGCATTTACGGATTTATCTATGGATGTATGTATGGATGAGTATATGGGTGTATGCATGGATGTATGGATGTATGTATGGACGTATGTATGGATGAACGTATGGATGGATGAGTGCATGGATGAATGGATTTGTGGATGTACGGTTGTGTGGATGTATGGACGTATGGATGGATGGATGTATGGATCGATGGTTGTATGGATGAATGGATGTATGGATGGATGGATGGATGGATTTATGGATGTGTGTATTATATGAATGTAAGGATTGATGGATGTATGGATGGATTGAGATATGGATGGACGGATGTACGTATGTATGAATGTATGGATGTATATATACACGGGTGTATGGATTTATAGGTATATGGTTGTGTGGATGTATGAATGTATGGTTGGATGGATGTATGGATGGATAGATGTATGGAAAGAAGGATGTATGGATGGATGTATGTATGGATGAATGGTTGTGTGGATATATGGTTGTATGGATGGATTGAGGTGTGGATGAACGGATGTACGGAAGTATGGATTTATGGATGTGTGGATGTATGAATGTATGGATGGATGGATTTATGTGTGGATATATGTAAGGTTCGATGGATGTATGGATGGTTGGTTGTATGGCTGGATAGATGTATGGAAGGATGGGTGTGTGGGTGGATGAATGTGTGGATTGATGGCCGTAAGGATGGATGGTTGTATGGATGGATTGAGGTATGGATGGACGTATGTACGGAAGAATGGATGTACGGATGATCAGATGCTTGGATGGATTGAGGTACGGATTGATGGATGTATGTATGGATGGATGTATGGATGGAAGTATGAATGTATGGATGGACGTATGGATGTATGGATGTATGGATGTATGCTGTACGGATGTATGTATGTTTGGATGTATGGATATAAGAATGTATGGATGAATGCCTGTATGGATGAATGGACGTATGGATGTACGAATATATGGATGTACGGATGAATGGATGTATGGATTGATGGATGGATGAATGGATATATGGATGTATGGACGTATGGACGTATGGATGAACGAATTTATGGATGTACGGGTGTATGGATGTATGGACGGATGGATGGATGTATTGATGTATGTATATATGTATGGAAGGATGGATGAATTGGTGGATGGGTGTATGGGTGGATAGATGTATGGTGCGATAGACGTATGGGTGGGAGGATATATGGATGGATGAATGTATCGAAGGGTGGACATATGGATGGATGGATGTGCGGATGGACGGAT
>NW_016916302.1:0-280 GCF_001483705.2 Eufriesea mexicana | reverse complement strand
GGGAATAGGCCTATTCAAGATCTAAAATCTGTTATAGCTTGGTGAATACATCGCTTATCGCCTTCATTCCAATGGCAAATACAGCCAACTACTTGCCAGAGAATAGGTCTATTCAAAATCTATAATCTGTTATAGCTTAGTGAATAGGCCGCCCATCGCCTTCAATCCAATGGCACGTACAGACTTCTACTTGCATGAAAATAGGTCTATTCAAAGCCTATAACCTGCCATAGCTTGGTGAATAGAACGAATAACGCCTTCAATCCAATGGCAAGTGCAC
>NW_016916301.1:0-614 GCF_001483705.2 Eufriesea mexicana | reverse complement strand
TGAATAGGCCCATTCTCTGGCAAGTACATTGCTGTACCAGCCATTTGATTGAAGGCGTTAGGCGATCTATTCACCAAGCTGTAGAAGGTTATAGATTTCGTATAGACCTATTCTCTGGCAAGTAGATGGCTGTACTTGCTATTGGATTGAAGGCGCTAGACGAACTAATCGCCAATCTGTGACAGCTTATAGATTTTGAATCGACTTATTCTCTGGCAAGCAGATGGCTGCATTTGCCATTGGATTGAAAACGTTAGGCGATCTATTCACCAAGCTATAACAGATTATAGTTTTTGAATAGACCTATTCTCTGGCAAGTAGGTGGCTGTACTTGCCATTGGATTGAAGGCGTTAAGCGATCTATTCACCAAGCTCTAAAGGATTATAGATTTTGAATAGGCCTATTCTCTTGTAAGTAGATGGCTGTACTTGCCATTGGATTGAAGGCGCTAGGCGATGTATTCACCAAGCTATAACAGATTATAGATTTTGAATAGGCCCATCCTCTGGCAAGAAGATGGCTGTACTTGCCATTGGATTGAAGGCGTTATGCGACCTATTCCCCAAGGTGTAAAATGTTATAGATTTTGAATAGACCTATACCCTGGCAACCA
>NW_016916300.1:0-560 GCF_001483705.2 Eufriesea mexicana | reverse complement strand
GCACTGAACTGACCTGACTTGTCCATAGGAGACCTGACCGGACGTGACCTGACCTCACCTCAATGGACTGATCTGACTTGACCTGCCCTGACATGACCTTGCCTGACCTGGCGTATCCTGACCTGTCCTGACTTTAACCGACCTTACCTGCCCTGACCTGACCTGACTGACCTGACCTGACCTGACCGGACACGACCTGGCCTCGCCTGGACTGGCCTGTCCTGACCTGAGCAGACCTGACCTGAACTGACACGACCTGACCTGACTTCACCTGACCTTGCCAGACCTGGCCTGACCTGAACTGACCTGAACCTACATCATCTGACCCGACCTGACCTGACATGACCTGAGCTGACCTGACCTGACCTCACCAGACATGACCTGACCTGACCTCTCCAGGCCCGACATTGCCTGGCCTGTCCTGATCTGACCTGACATGACATGACATGATCTGAAGTGAACTGACCTGAACTGACCTGACCTGACCTGACCTGATATGACCTGAACTGACATCACCTGACCCGAAATGACATCATCTGACCTGACCTGACATGACCTGA
>NW_016916299.1:0-625 GCF_001483705.2 Eufriesea mexicana | reverse complement strand
GTGCTGAACATATTAGGGAACAGCAGAGCGCAGGAGTCCGCGGAATAGCAGTGTATTGCGCAATGGTCAAAGTTATAATATAATAAAATATCTAAGCGTAGTACAAGGCAACGTAACCAAACAAAACCTAACGTGCCGGGGCCGCTGTTGCTGGCCTCCCCAGAGTCGAGCTGCTTATAGTAGAGCAATGAAAGTCGCAGGGATCCACCGAATAAAAGTGTGTTGCACGAAAGTCAAAGTTCCAAGCCTAACCAAACGTAGCATAACCAGACGCATCGTAGCTCAGACTAACATTCCGAGAACAATACTTCTGGCCAGCCCATAGCCAAGCAGATTACACTAGAGAAGAGTAGTGCGCAGAATGCCACCTGTTAGCAGTGCATAGCACAAACGTGAAAACAATCCAATTCATACATATCCAAACATAACCAACCCAAACTTAGCCTAACTCAACCGAACGAGCCACGACCACCATTGATGGCCTTCGCAGAGACAAGCGGATGCTAGTAGAGCAAGGCAGAGCGCAGATATCGATCGAACTGCAGTGTATAGCACGAAAGCTACAGCTATCCCATCCAATCTTATCGTAACCTATCCTAACCAAGCCTAACGAAGCCAAACGTAA
>NW_016916298.1:0-828 GCF_001483705.2 Eufriesea mexicana | reverse complement strand
GGATGTGCGTGGGGATGTATGTTTGGAAATATGGATGGATGGATGTGTGGAATCTTGGACGGATTTACGGATGGATGGATGGACACATGAATGGATGTATGGATGTATGAATGCATGCATGGTTGTATGTATGGATGAATGTACGGATGTATGTATGGATGTACGTAGGGATATATGGATGAAGGTATGAATGGATGCATGGATGTTTGTATGGTTGTGTGTATGGATGTATGTATGGATGGATGGATGTTTTTATGTATGTATGGATGTATGTATGGACGGATGAATGGATCGATGAGTGTATGGTTGGATGGATGTATGGGTGGATGTATGAACGGCTGTATGTATGGATGTATGCATACGTGAATGGAAGGGCATATGTATGAAAGTTTGTATGGATGTATGTATGGATTGCCTGTGTTTATGGGTACACGGATGTATGTAAGGATGTACGTGTGGATTTATGTCTGTATTGATGGATGGATGTATCAATGGGTGGATGTATGTCTGGATGTATGTGCGGGTGGATGGATGTATGGATGTATGTACGCAGTTATGGTTGTATGTATGCATGTATGTATGGTTGTATGTATGGATGTACTTTCCTTGGATCTCTGGATGTATGCACGGGTGTTTGTATGGATGCATTTATTGATATATGGGAGGATGGATGTATGGATTGTTGTGTGGATATATGGATGTATGAATCTATGGATTCATGTATGCACGTATGTATGTATGCATGGATGTATATGTGTATGGATCTATGGATGTCTCAATGTAGGGATGGGCGGATGTATGTATGTTCGAATGGATGGATTTAATGAC
>NW_016916297.1:0-491 GCF_001483705.2 Eufriesea mexicana | reverse complement strand
CGATAGTCCTGGCGGGTTTTCCCCCGTTCGAACTGCAAGCGGTGGGGGAGGCCCGTATCTACGTATTCCTACATGCTGGCAGCGGCGGTGCTCCTGAAGAAGGGGCCGTTTCGTTGAGGCGATGGGTCCGAGAGTGCGTGATGAACGCCTGGCGGTCGGCGGCACCGGCCGGTCGAGGCTGTGCTCCCCATGCTGGATGCATGGGGGCGCAGCGGCAGCAGGCAAATTTTCCGCCTGACACAGGTGCTAACCGGGCACGGGTGCTTCGGGGAGTACCTGTGTCGTATCGGGCGGGAACGTGTAACGCGGTGTCATCACTGCGGGGAAGGGCGGAGCACGGCGTGAGCACGGCGCAGCACACTCTGGAGCGATGTCCGGCGTTGGCTCGCGAGCGCCGGGTACCTTGTCGCGTGGTGGGTCGGGACACTTCTCTCTCCGCCGTCGTGGCGCGGATGACGGAGAACTTAGATGCGTAGCGCGCGATGACCTCC
>NW_016916296.1:47127-81445 GCF_001483705.2 Eufriesea mexicana | reverse complement strand
CACGGCCCATACGTTCGCACCTTCCGTATGTGCGCTAGGGTGGTGGATTCGGCAGGCTGGGAGCTGAGTCTCCAAGTAACAGCCGGTCGTTCCCAAGAGACAATGGCGGAGAGGGTCCGCGTGGTGATGGCGGAGATCGCCGGTCTGCAGAAGACGGACGTCCCCCAGCAGGCGGTTATAGCTGACTTACGGGAGAACGATGCCTGCCAGCAGGCGGAGATCGCCTCTTAGCGCGCGGAGCTGGATGAGAAGCGGAGGCCGGTAATCGTCGACCCCGCGTCCGCTCGAAATGTGCGTGCGTCCGCGGGCGTCGGAGCAGCGGCACCGGCGCCCGACTTCGGTATCGAGGCTGCCTTCGCGGCACTCAGTCTCCGAATCGACGAAAAGCTCGAGGAGCTCGTGCGTACGCTCCCCGTGGCGGCCGGGCGGGATGCGCATGCCAGAGCGCCGGAGCAAGCGAGCTCCAGCGTCGGCCTGCGCGCGCGGCCTGTACTAGTGGCCTCGGCGGTCTCTGTCGCGGGCGCTTCCCGTGGCGGGCCCGTTGACGCACAGGCGAAGCACCCGGTCGCGGCCCCGGTCGTAGCCGGGAAGGACGCAGAGGCCAGCTGGTCTCTCGTCATCGGTAGGCGCGAGAAGCGAGCGCAGCGGCAGGCGGCCGCTGCCTCGCAACTGCCCGCGAGAGTGCCCACGAGTGCGCCGAAGGGAGCCGTCGGTAAGACGGGGCGCCGCTCCGCGGGGATGAGCTCCGCCCGCGCGCCACCCGCGACCACCGCGAAGACCGTAACGATGCACGGTCACGATAAGAAGAAGAGCGGCGGTAAGCCGGGCCCCATTCTTAAGCGGCCGCCGTCGCGGTTTGGGTACCCGAGGGGTCGAGTCTCTCTTGCGCGGAGGCCATCTCCGCTGCAAGGGGAAAGATAAATCTCGCCGACCTCGGGATCGAGGACTTGCGCCCCCTTCGGGCCGCTTCCGGCGGTCTACTGCTGGAGGTCGGCGGACCCGAGGGCGCACAGCGAGCCGCCGCTCTCGCCGGGCGAATGAGCGAAGTCTTGGAGGGATCCGGCGTGCGTGTTACGGTTCCCACCAAAAAAGCGGAGCTGAGGGTGACAGGGCTCGACGACTCTGTCACCCCCCGCGAGGTGGCCGCTGCCCTGGCTAGGGTCGGTGATTGCACCGAGGCGGAAATAAGAACCGGAGTGATCCGGTCTTCCGCTTCGGGGCTGGGCTCTGTATGGGCTCAGTGTCCCCTCGCGGCAGCGAGAAAGGCCGTCGATTGCGGGCGGATCCGCGTCGGCTGGACTTCGGCCCGTGTTGTAGCCTTGGAGGCACGGCGCCTCCAGTGCTTCCGTTGCCTTGCGTTCGGTCACACAAGGAACGGATGCTCTAGCGCGGTGGACCGCAGCGACACCTGTTTCAGGTGTGGCGCGGCGGGCCACCGTGCCGGTGGGTGTAGTGCGCCTGCACCCATGTGCCCGGTTTGCGCCGGGCTCGGCCGCCCCACCAACCACCGGCTGGGCAGCAAGGCGTGCTGCCCGCCAAAGGCGAACTGCGCGGCTCGCCAGGCGCCTGCAGGCGCCGTGTCCGCCTCGGCGCCTGCGAGCGCCAATTCGAAAGCTGCTTCCGCGAATTCCGTCTCCGCGAACGCGACCGCGAAGGGCCCGCCGACTGGCGGAGCACCGGGCCCGCAGCCGGCCCAAAGGAAGGGGGGCCAGGAGGAGGCCATGGACACAGCCTAACTTTCACGTCGTCCATGGTGCTCCAGGCCAACCTGAACCACTCGCGGGCGTCGCAGGACCTGCTCCTGCAGACGCTCGTTGAGCTTGGTGTCGGGCTGGCTGTTACCGCAGAGCCGTACCGTATCCTCGACCAAGACGGGTGGTTCGGGGATCGGGACGGCTCCGTGGCGATCATCGCCAGGGGACTACGGCGGACACCCGCACCAACGCTGCTTCACAGCGGTGAGGGATTCGTGGCGGTCTCCTGGAACGACGTAGTCGTGGTGGGGTGCTACGTCTCCCCCAGCCGCGGCCTCTCGTCGTGCGAGAGGTTCCTGGACGAGCTCGGAGGTTTCCTTAGTGGACACATGGCTCATCCGGTTCTGGTCCTGGGGGACTTCAACGCCCACTCCGTGGCGTGGGGTTCCCCGCGAACAGACGCTCGGGGAGAGGCCCTGCAAGATTGGGCCGCGGGGTTGGATCTCCGGTTGCTCAATCGGGGTTCCGTAAGCACGTGCGTTCGGTGGAACGGCACGTCCATCGTGGACTTGTCGTTCGCATCGCCGGCAGCTGTGCGGCGGGTCACCGGCTGGAGGGTGGCGGTGGAGGTGGAAACGCTCAGCGACCACCTCCACATCACCATGATGCTTGCCGTCACTCCTCGCACCGGTCTGGAACCACCCAGCGGGAAGCACACCACCGCGCCGCGATGGGCGCTCGGGCGCCTCGACCGCGACCTCTTCGCCGCGGCCGTCCAGGTCGTCGCCTGGGCGGATGGGGCTGTCGGGCGCGAAAACGACGAAGCAAGCTTAGGGGCGGAGCGGCTAAGGGCTGCGATGACGCGCGCGTGCAACGTCGCCATGCCGCGCGTGAAGGAGCCACCTTCGCGGGGTGCAGTGCACTGGTGGTCGGCTGAAATCGCGCAGCTCCGGGAGCTCTGCGTGCTCGCCCGGCGCCAGTACACTCGGGCGCGTCGTCGACGACGCGCGGTGTCCGCCGAGGAAATCGCGCGTCTCTATCGCGGGTACCGGTCCGCGGTGGGCGATCTCCGGAGGGAGATTCGCAGAGCCAAATCTCGGCAATGGGACGAACTACTCTCGACGCTCGAAAGCGATCCGTGGGGACGCCCCTATAAATTAGTATTGGGGAAGTTAAGGGCATGGGCGCCCCCCGTGACCGAGCGTATGGACCCCGAGCTCCTGCGGCGGGTGATCGATACCCTCTTCCCTGTGGTGGCGGCGGATCGGGTGCATCCCGCTGCAGTGCGGTCGGAACTGGTCGGGTGGTCCGACGAGCTGGGGGTCTCGCGCGAGGAGTTGTGCCGTGCGGTCGTCAGGATGGGGGCGAGGAGCACCGCCCCCGGACCGGACGGCATCCCAGGCCGAGCATTTGCACTGGCTCTGGAAGCGTGGGGCGACCGTGTGCGACGGCTGTTCGACAGCTGCCTCAGGACCGGTCGCTTCCCGGCATGTTGGAAGAGAGCGAGGGTCGTGCTGATCCCGAAACTAGGGAAGCCCCCGAACTCTCCGAAGGCATATCGGCCGATATGCCTGCTCGACGAGGCGGGCAAGCTCTTCGAGCGCGTTCTTGCTGCCCGCCTCCGAGAGCATTTAACGAACGTGGGTCCCGATCTCAGCGTCAGCCAGTTCGGATTCCGGCATGGTCGGTCGACGATCGACGCGATCAAGCGCGTTCGTACCCTGTCGGAGGCTGCCGTTGACCAGGGCCGGGTAGTGCTGGCGGTCGGTGTGTATATCGCCAATTAATTGAACACCCCGCCCTGGGCCGCCACCCTGTGTGCCCTGTTGTACCACAGTGTTCCCCAATACATGATGGCGGTGATCGGAGACTATTTGACGGAGTGCTCGATCGAGTATCCAGGACGACACCCGTGCATTGTGCGGGCAACGAACTGCGGGGTCCACAGGGATCGGTACTCGGGCAGAACCTCTGGGACCTCGCCTACGACGCCGTGAAGCTCACTCTCCTCCCCGCGGCCTGAGCCTGACTTGTTACGCGGACGACACGCTGGTGATGGTCGCCGGTTCTAGTTCGGAGCAGGCCACGCTGGGCGCGGAAAGCGGCGTGGCCCTCGTCGCGAATAGCAACCAGCAGCTGTGACTGAGTATCTCCCCTGAGAAGATCGAGGCAATGTGGTTTTGCCGTCGGCACCACGGGAAGCCGCCCCAGACTCTGATGCGCGTGTGGAACGTCGTCGTCGATGTACGGGACCGGATGAAATATCTCGGTCTCGTCCTCGATAGCCACTGGAAGATCGACGAGCGTTGCCTCGCGCTGGACCACGCCTAGAAGGTAGGGCGTGGGCGCTGTGTCGCCTGCTACCCAACCTGGGTGGGCCAGACGGAAGTGTGCGCCGGCTCTACACCGAGTCGTTCGCTCGGTGGCACTTTACGGGGCTCCGATCAGGGAGAAAAATCTGGTCGCTAGTCCTGACAGTCGGGCTATTCTCCGGCGTGTCGCAGGAAGGCGTTGAGGGCAGTACGCGGTTACCGCACGATTTCCCACGAGGCAGCGGTGGTCCTGGAGGGTGTTCCGCCGTTCGAACTACAAGTTGTGATGGAGGACCGTATCTGCTGGCACCTCCTGAAGAAGGGGACGCTTTGTTGAAGCGAAGGGTCCGACAGTCCGTGATGACCGCCTCGCGAGCTCTGCTGAGGAAGACGATCAGCCGGCGTCACCGATATATCGGGGCTGTGCTCGCCGTGCTGCACGCATGTCGGCGCAGCGGCAGCCGGCAAACTTTCCGCCTGACACAGGTGCTAACCGAGCACGGGTGCTTCGGGTAGTACCTGCGTCGTATCGGGCGGGAACGTGAGAGGCGGTGTCATCACTGCGGGGAAGGGCGTTGCAGGGAGCAGCTCACGCTGGAGGAATGTCCTGCGTGGGCTAGCAAGCGCCGGGTACTTTGTCGCGTGGTGGTTCGGGACCTTACACTCTCTGTCGTCGTGGTGCGGATGACGGAGTGCTTAGGTGCATGCGGTGGCCTCCTTCTGCAAGGCGGTTGTGTTAAAGAAGGAGGCCGCGGATAGAGCCTGCGAGCGTAGGGCGGCGTAGACTGCAAGCGCGTCGCCACGGGGCGCCGCGCGCTCTGCCGGATTTGTTGATGCGTTAGACTTCCGCCTCCGCGTGCGACCATGTACCAACGGCCGGGGAGACCGTCCCTCTCTTCCGCTGTAGCCTAGGTCAGGGTGACCACGGGCTGGCGGGCGGCGGCCCGTCTGTTCGAGAGACCGTGGTCGGGGCGCGCGGCGCCGCGTGGTGGTCGCCCGGCGTTCACAGTGTATGCGTGGTTTGCGGTGCTGTGGTATGCTTGCTGTGTGTGCCTGTATTCGACCGGTCTCACGCGCATGAACATGGACGTTTCGAGTGTGATTTCCCGTCGCGCCGGGAGGGAACTGAGGTATCGTCGCGGGGGTGCCATGCAATTGCGTACCCGGGAAGCCTAGGGCGCACCTAAATGTGAAGGGCTGGCCGTCGCGGGTGGTTTAGTCGGTAGAAATCCCACATAACCCCGCCCCCACCGCGAAGAGAGCCTGGTACCTTTGCAAGACACCCGCCACGTTAAAAAAGGTGTATCCTCGGCTTTTATCTTAGACGCTGATGTTCGGTGTATTTCTGCCCTCTACATTGCTCTACTATGCTCTGCAAGACACTGACGAAGCGAGAAATAGTGGCCGCGACGCGATAAGTTGAGTTTTGTTAATATTGCTTGTGTAGCTTTGGCTATATTTGATTAGGATTGCTTAGACTTTCGTGCTATGCACTGTTATTTGGTAGATTTCTGTAATTTACTCTGCCCTACTACATTCTGGTTGGCTCTGCGGAGGTCAGGAGCTGTGGTCTCGGCACGTTACTTTGGGCTATGCTACGTGTTGTCAGGCTAGGTTAGGTCTGGTTGGATTACGATATCTACGTTTTCTGTGCCATTCGCTGCAATGCGGTGGATTTCTGCGCACTACTGTACTCTAGTACATTCTGCTTGGTCCTGTGGATGTCAGCAATAGTGATCGCAGCACGCTATGATATATTACGCTACGTTCGATTAGGTTATGTTGGCATGTGTCTGGTTACGGTACCGTTGACGTTCGTGCTATACACTGTTATCAGGTGGATTACTGTGACCCAAACTGCTCTAATACATTATGCTTGTGTCTGTGGAGGCCAGGAGTTGTGGTCGCGGCAAGCTATGTTCAACTGTGCTACGTCTTTTTAGGTTATTTTCGGTCAGGTTATGTTAGGATACCTTCAACCTTTGTGCCGTACACTGCTCTTCGGCAGATTTCTGTGATCTACATGGCTCTGTTATACTCTGCTCGACTCTGTGGGGCGAGCAATAGTGGCCGTGGCACGTTAGTTTCAGTTATGTTGCGATTGGTTGGTTTAGGTTGGGCTTGTTTGGATAGGATGGATACGACTTTCGTGTTATGCACTGCCATTCGGTGGATTCCTGTGCTCTAGTGTGCACAACTACATTCTGCTACGCAATGGCGAGGCCAGGAGCAGTGGCCGCGGCAAAATATGTTGAGAGATGCTACGTTTTTGAAGGTTGGGTGTGGTCAGGTTAGGTTAAGATACCCTCGACTTTTGTGCAGTACACTGCTATTCGGAGGGTATCTGCGCTCTACATTGCTCCACTACACTCTGCTCGACTCTTGGGAAGCGAGCAATATTGGCCGCGAAACGTTGGGCTGTGTTATGTTACGATTGATTAGGATATTTAGGCTACGTTTGGTTAGTATACCTTCTGCTTTCGCGCCATACAGTGTTCTTCCGCGTATTTATGCGATCTGCTCTATCCTATGGTATTCTGCATGGCTCTGTGGGGTCCAGCAGCTGTTGTCGCGGCACGCTCTGTTGAGTTACGCTACGTTCGGTTCGGTTATGCTAGGTCAGGTAGTGTAAGGTTACCCGCGACTCTTATGCTTTTCACTCCAATGCGGAGTACTTCTGTCAACTGCTGTGCCCTAGTACATTCTGCTTGTCCCTCTGTAGGTCAGCAATAGTTGTCTCGTAATGTCAGGTTGTGTTAGGATACGTTTGGATATGTTACGTTTGACTAGGTTAGGGTAGGCTACTTTAACTTCTGCGCTTCCACTCCTATTCCCTGAGCTTCTGTTATCTACTGCGCTCTACTGCATTCTGCCTGGTTCTGGGGAGGCCAGGTGCAGCGACCGCGGCACGACGTGCTGTGTCATGCTACATTCGGTTAGGCTAGGTTAAGTCAGTTTGGGTTCGGATATCTACGGCCTTTGCGCCATTCTCTGCAATGCGATAGATTTGTGTTCTCTGCTGTGGCCTAGTGCATTCGGCTTGTCCCTGTGTCAAGAATAGTAGTCTGGTCATGTTAGGTTGTGTTGAGCTGCGTTTGGATATGTTACGTTTGGCTTGATTAGGATATGCTAATTTGACTTAAGTGCTATTCACTGTAATGCGGTGGATTTCAGCGCCCTAATGAGCGCTAGTGTGCTCTGCCTGGCACTGGGGTGGCCAGCGATAGTGGTCTCGGTGTGTTAGGTGGAGCTATGTACTTTCGGAGATATTACGTGCGTTTGGATCAGGTTAGGTAAGGTTAGGGGTGGATATCTTCGACTTTTGTGCTATACACGGCAACGCGGTGTGATTCTGAGCACTACCCTGCTCTAGTACATTCTGCTTATCTTTGCGGAGGCCAGCCATAGTGGTCTCGTCATGTTAGGTTGAGTTTGTATACGTTTCGTAATGTTACGCTTGGCTATGTTAGGATAGGATACTACGTCTTTTGTGATATACATCGCCATTCGCTGGGTTTCGGCGCGCTCGTGTGCTATAGTATGCACTGCCTGGCTCTGCGGTGGCTAGTAGTAGTGGTCGCGGCACTCTAGGACGAGTAAGGTTACGTTTCGTTAGGTTATGTTCGGAGGGCTCGTTTAGGGTTTCTTTGCCTTTTTTGATGTAAACTGCTATTCGGTGGATCCCTGCGCTCTACATTGCTCTACTGTACTATGCCCGATTTTGGGGAGCCGAGCAATAGTTGCCGTGGCACGTCAGGATTTGTTAGGTTGCGCTTGGTTCGGTTAGGTTTGATTAAGTTTGGTCAGAGGAGCTTTGACCTTCGTGGTATGCACTGTTATTCGGTGGATTCCTGTGATCTACTGTGCCCTGCTACACTCTGCTTGGCTCAGGGGAGGCCAGGTACGGTGTTAGCCGCACGTTGTGTTGAGCTGTGCTGCTTTCGTTTGGGTTGGGTAAGGCTGGGTTAGGTTAGGATATCTACGGATTTGGTGCTACTAACTGCAATGCGGTGGATTTCTGCGCACTGCAGTGCGCTGGAACATTCTGCCTGTATTTGTGGGTGCCAGCAAATGTGGTCTCGACGTGTTAGGCTGAGTTAGGTTACGATTGGGTATGCTACGTTTGGCTGGGTATGGAGACGCTACTTTGACTTCTGTGCTATGCGCTGCTGTTCCATGGGTTTCTGCGCTCTACATTGCCCTAATTAGCTCTGCTTCGTCTGGGGAGGACAGACAAAGCAGTCTCGGCACGTTATGCTGTGTTAGGCTACGTTCGGTAATGTTGGGTTATGGTATGTTATGTTCGGGTCTCCTTCACTCCTGCGTTCTACACGGCAATGCGGTGAATTACTGCGTTCCGCTGTGTTATAGTATATTCTGCTTGTCTCGGAAGAGGCAAGCAGTGGTGGCCTCGTCACGTTAGGTTGTGTTAAGCTACGTTCGGTTATGTTGCGTTTAGGTGTGTTAGGACACGGTAGCTTCCACTACTGTGCTATGCACTGCGATGCTATGGATATCTGCGCTCTACTCTACTCTAATATGCTCTGCTCGTATCTGGGGAGGTCTGAAATAGTGGTGTAGCCACGTTAGGTTGAGCTATGTTCGCTTTGTTATATTACGTTTCGTCAGCGTATGTTAGAATGACTTTGGCTTTTGCGTTATACACGGCTATTCGGAGGATTCCATCGCTCTCTATTGCTCTACTATACTCTGCTCGACTCAGGGGATAGCAGCAGTATCGTTCGTGGAACGTTTGGTTTAGTTAGGTTACGTTCAGTTAGCTTACGTTTGGTCAAGTTTGGTACGGATGGCTTTGACTTTTATGATATACACTGCTACTGGACGGACCTCTGCGCTCTGCTGCGCTCTAGTATATGCTCCCTGGATATGAGGAGGCCAGCAGTATTTTTCTCGGCACGTTAGGTCTATCTATGTTACCCTTGGTTGGGTTAGGTTGGGCTATGTTAGGTTAGGACGGCACTGACTTTCATGCTAGACACTGTTATTCGGTGGATCTTTGTGGTCTACTGTGCCCTTCTTTATTCTACGTAGCCTCGCGAATGCCAGCAATATTGGCCTCGGCACGTTAGGTTGAGCATTGTTGCGTAGGGTTAGTCTAGATTAGGTTAATTTCGGTAAGTGTCGCACAGACTATCGCGCTACACACTGTTTTTCGATGGATTTCTGCGATCGTCTGAGCTCAACAATGTTCTGCATGGCTCTGGGGAAGCCACCAATAGTGGTTGGGGCACGTTACGTTATGGTAGGCTACGTTTGGTTAGGCTATGTTAGCTTGGGTTAGGTTTGGACAGATACGAATCTTGTGCCAAACACAGCGAATCTGTGTATTTCTGCGCTCTGCTGTCCTCTAGTACGTTCTGCTCGACTCTGGATAGGCCAGGAATGTTGGTCGCGGTACGTTAGTTTGAGCTAAGTTACTCTTGGTTATGTTAGAATTGTATATATTAGGATAGTGTAGCTTTGACCTTCGTACTATACACTCTATTCCGGTTGATTTCTATGATCTACTGTGCTCTACTACGCTCTGCTTGGTCCTGTGCAGGCCAGCAAAATCGGTCGCGGAACGATATGCGAAGATGTGCCACGTTCCGTTGGATCACGTTAGGTTGAGCCCGGTCAGGTTAACCTAGGCTTTCGTGCCCTATACAGCGATTCGGAGCATTTCTGCGCTGAACTGTTCTCCACTATATTATGCCTAGAACTGGGAATGCTACCATTAGTAGTCGCGGCACGTTACGTTGAGGTTGGCTGCATTCGGGTAGGTAATGCAAGCTTGAGCTTGGCCGGGAGAGATATGACTTTTTTGCCATACACTGCTATTCGAAGGACCTCTGCGCACAATTGCGCTCTGGTACGTTCTGCTGGTCTCTGGTGTGGCCAGCAATAATGGTCTTGGCACGTGGGGGTAGCAATAGAGATCTCCGCACGATAGATTCAACTATGTTACTTACGGTAAGGTTAGGTTAGGTCATGTTACATTAGTGTACCTTAGACCTTTGTGCTACTCACTGCTGTATGCTGTGTTTCTGCACACTGCTGTGCTCCAGTGCATTCCGCTTGTCTTTGTGGAGGACAGCAATATTTGCCTGGTCATGTCAGGTTGAGTTGGGTTACGTTTGGTTTTGCTACGTTTGGCAAGGTTAGGATGGGATACTTTGCCTTTTGTGCAATACCCCGCTATTCGGTTGGTTTCTGCGCTCCTTTGCGCTCTAATATGGTCTGCTCCGCTCCAGGGTGACCGGTAATAGTGGTCTCGGCACTTTAGGTTCAGTAAGGGTACGTATCGTTAGGTTAGGTTTGGGAGGCTCGGTTTGGATCTCCTTGACATTTGTACTTTAAACTGCTATTCGGTGGATACCTGCGTCCTACATTGCTCTACTAAACTCTGCTCGACTCCACGGAGCAGAGCAATAGAGGTCTTGGTACTTCAGGTTTAGTTAGGTTACATTTGGTTAAGCCATGTTAGGATATATTTGGTTGAGGTAGCTTTGACCTTCATACTCTAGGATATATTTGGTTGGGGTAGCTTTGACCTTCGTACTCTACACTGTCATTCTGCGTATTTATGCGATCTACTGTGCCCTGCAACACTCTGCATGGCTCAGCGGAGGCCAGGAGCTGCGGACGCGGCACGTAACGTTGAGCTACGCTCCGTTCGGTTAGGTTGGGTTAGGTGAGGCTAGGTTAGGGTATTTTCGACTTTTGCGCTATACACTGGTATTCGATGGAGAGTTCTGCTCTATATTGATCTGCCATTCTCTACTCGACTATGGAGATGGGAGCAATAGTGGCCTTGGCACGTTAGGTTACGTTATGTTACGATTGGTTAGGTCATGTTGGACTAGTTTGGATAGGGTAGCTTCCCCTTTCGCGTCATACACTGTTATTCGGTGGATTTCTGTGATCGACTGTCCTCTTCTACATTCTGCTTGCCCCTGGGGAGGCCAGCAATAGTAGTCTCGTCAAGTCAGGTCGAGCTGGACAACGTCTGAGTATGTCACGTTTGGCTAGGTTAGGATAAGCTACCTTGACTTTTGTGCTTTACACTCGTTTTCAGCGGATTTCTGGTATCTAAAGTGCTCTACTATGTTCTGCGTTGCTCTGGGGAGGCCGGCAACAGCGGTCGCAACACGTTATGTTGGGGTGTGCTCTGTTTGGTTAGGTTAGATTATGTCAGGTTTGGTTAGGTTATCTACGGCCTTTGTACCATTCACGGCAATGCGATGTACTTCGGCTATCCAATATGCGCTAGTACATTCTGCTTGTCCTTGTCGAGGGCCGCAATAATTGTCCCGCAATGTTAGGTTCATTTGGACTACGTTTATGTATGTCACGTTTGGCTAGGTTAGGATAGGCTACTCTGTGTGTTGTGCTACTCACTGCTGTTCTGTGGATTCCTGCGCTCTAATACGTTCTAATATGCTCTTCTTGGCTCTAGGAGGCCAGCAATACTGGGCTCGTCACGCTATGTTGAGTTACAGTACGTTTGGATGGGTAAGGTGAGGCAACGATCCGTCAGTAAATGTTTGACTTTTGTGCCATACACTGCAAAGCGGTGGATTTCTGCGTTATGCTGATCTCTAGTTTAGTCTGCTTGGCTCTGTCGAAGCCAGTAATCGTGGTCTCGGCGCAATGGGTCCAGATAGGGTACGTTTGGCTATGTTATGTTGGCTCTGGTTAGGTTTGGGTAGCTTCGGCTTCTCAGCTATACACTGCGATTCTCTGAATTTCTGCACTCTACTCTCCTCTAATATGTTCTGCTTGACTCTGTGGAGGTCAGCAGTACTGGCTGCGGCGCGTTAGGTCGATTAAGGTTACGTTTCGCTTGCCTAGATTTTGTTGGGTTTCGTTATGATGGCTTCGACTTTTGTGCTAGACACTGCTATTCGGTGGATTTCTGCGCACTGCTGTGATCTAATATGCTCCGCGTTGCTCAGGGGAGGCCAGAAATGGCGGCCGCGGAGCGTCAGGCTTGGTTAAGTAACGTTCGGTAGGGTTAGGTTAGCTTGGGTTCGGTTGTGATACCTTTGACTTCCGCTCTGTACACTGTAGTGCGGAGGACTTCTGCGCTCTACTGTGCTCTAGTATGTTCTGCTTGGCTATGTGGAAGTCAGCAATAGTGACCTAGGCACGTTAGGCTGTGTATGGTTGCAAATGTCTATGATATGTTTGGCTAGGCTAGGCTAGGGTAGCTTTGACTCTTGTCCTATAAACTGCAGGTCATTGGATTTCTGCGTTCTACTGTGCACTAATGTGCTCTGCTTGGCTCTGGGGATGCCAGCAATAGTGATCTCCGCTCGGTAGGTTGGGTTATATTACGCTTTGTTACGATAGCTTTGGTACTGTCTTCTCAGGATATGTCTGTCTTTTGCGCTAAGCACTGCTATTCGTTGGGTTCGTGCGCTCCGCTGTGCTGTAATGTTTTCTGATTGGCTCAGAAATGGCCAGCAATAATGGTCTCGGCACGTTATGTTGAGTTAGGCTACGTTTGGTTATGTTTCGTTTGGTTAGGTTAGGAGGGGATAGCTTCGACTCCTGTGCTTTGCATTGCTTTTCGGCGGATTTCTTCACCCTACTGTGCTCTAGTGTGCTCTTACTGGCTCTCACGACGCCAGCAATAGCGGTGTCGGCTCGTCAGTTTGAGCTATGGTACGTTTGGTTCCGTTAGGTTCGTCACGGTTTTGTTAGGATACCTTCGACTTTTCTGCTATACACTGCCATTCTATGGGCTCCTGACCTCTACTGTCCACTAATATGCTCTTCTCGACTCTGAGTTAGCCAGCAATAGTGGTCGTGGCCCCATATTCTGGGTTATGTTACGTTTGGTTACGTTAGGATTGGTTAGGCTTGGACAGGATGGCTTTTACTTTTATGCTCTACACAGATTCTCGGTGGACTTCTGCGCTCTAGTGTGCATTAATATGTTCTGCCTTTCTCTTGTGATTCCAGCAATAGTGGTGTTGGCTCTTAAGGTATAGCTATTCCATGTTTACTTAAGTTAGGTTACGTTAGGTTTGAAAAGGATGGCTTCGTCTCTTGCCCTATACACTGCAATACGGCGCATTTACACGCTCCACTGTCCTGCAATTTGTTCTGCATTGCTCTGGGCATGCACGCATTAGTGGTCTCGTCTCGTAAGGTAGAGCTGTGCTACGTTCCGTTTGGTTACGTTTGCTTGGTTTAGGTCTGCGTAGCTTCGGCCTTCGAGGTTAACATTGTTGTTCTGCATTCTGCTGAGCTTTACTCGACACCGGAGAAGCCAGCAATACTGATCGCGGCAGAATGGGTTGAGTTAGGTTAGGTTTTGTTACGTTACGATTGGTTAGGTTACGAGAGGAAATCTTCAGCTTATCTGGTACACATTGTTTTTCGAATGATTTTTGCTCTCTGCTATGCTCTAATACGTTCAGCTTGACTATGGGAAGGCCCGCAAGAGTAGCCTCGGCTCGTTGCGTTGCGTCAGGCTATGTTTGGTTAGGTTAGGTTAGGTCTGGTTATATTACGTTGCCTTTGGCTTATCTGTTTCACACAGCAAGTGCGGCGGAATTCTGTGCCCAACTGTACTCTAGTATATTCTGCTTGGCTCTGGGAGGGTCAGCAGTAGTGTTCTATGCACGTTAGTTTGAGTTATGTGACGTTCGGTTATGTTACGAGTGACAATTTTAGGCAAGGAAAGCACTAATTTTTTTACTATGCACTGCTGTACGGAGTATTTCTGCGCTTTACTGTGCTCTAATATGCTCTCATGTGCTTTCTGGAGGCCAGCAGTAGTGGTCGCGGCACGATAGGTCGAGTTATGATGCGTGTGGCTATAGTTCGTTTCGTTAGGTTCGGATAGGGTAGCTTTGACTTTTGTGCTATACACTGCTATTCCGTGAATTTTTACCACGTACTGCGCTCCAATATGTTCTGCTTGACCCACGATAGGCCGTCCAAACCGGTCGCGGCACGTTAGGTTGAGCTTGGCTACGCTTGGGTATGTTATGTTTGTTTGGATTAGGTTTTGACATCTTTGCACCTTCCGCTGTACAATGCTGTTCTATGGACCTTGCGCTCTACTTTCCCCTACTATATTCTATTGGGCCCGGGGAGGCCAGCAATTGTGGTCGCCGCAATTTACGTTGTGTTATGTTACGTCTGCTAATTCTACGATTGGTTAGGGTAGGACAGTATACATTTGACCTTTGCACTCTACACTGCAATTCGGTGGATTTCTTCGCTCTACTGTCCTCTAGTATATGCTGCTTTGCGCAGGCGAGGACAGGAATATTGGCCGCGGCGCGTTATGTTGTGTTAGGCTACATTTGGTTAGTTTCGGTTTGTTTGGGTTATGTTGGGATACCATTTACGATTGTCCTGTACACTACATTGCGGTCGATTCCTACGCTCTAGTGTGCTCTAGCATATTAAGTTTGGCTCTGCGGAGGTCAGCAATAGTGGCCTCGGTACGTCAGGTAGAGTTAGGTTACGTTTGGTTAAGTTAGGAAAGGGTAGATCCAACTTTTGTGCTTTACTCAGCTTTGCGTTGGACTTCTGCGCTCTACTGTGCTCTACTCAAAGCTGATCGTCTCTGGAGAGGCCAGCAATAGTGTTCTAGACACGACAGGTTGTCTTATGTTACGCTTGGCATTGTTATGTTCGCCAGGTTAGGCTAGGATAGCTTTGACTTTTTGATATAAACTGCTACTCGGTGGGTTTCTGCGCCCTACTGTATTCTAATACGCACTGCCTCTTCCTGAGGAGTCCGGTAGTATTGGTCTCGGCAAGTTAGATCGTGTTAGGTTACTATCGGTTAAGTAAGGCTAATTTGCGTCTGATTAGGAGTGCTTCAAATTTTCTGCTACGCAATGACACTATATTGGCCTCTGCGCTCTACTAACCCTTAACGTCAGCTGCTTGACGATGTGGAGGCCAGCAAAATTGGTCTAGGCTCGTTAGATTTGATCATGTTGCGTTTGCTTATGAGACGCTTGGTTAGGTTAGGGCTGGACAGTTTTGACTTTTGTGCTCTGTACTGCTATCCCGTGGATTTCTGCGCTTCACGTTGTTCTACTAAACTCTGATCGAATCTCGGGATGGCAGCAATAGCGTGCGCGGCACGTTATTTTGAGTTATGTTACGTTTGACCCCGTTTGGTCATTTTAAGTGTGGTTAGGGTACCAATGACTTTCGTGCTATACACAGTTATTCGATGGACCCCTGCCCTTCACTGTGCCCTACTTTATTCTGATAGACGCCGAGGAGGCCGTCAATAGTGGTCGCGGCACGTTACGTAGAGTTTGGCTACGCTGGGTTGGGTTACGTTTGTTTGGGTCAGGTTTGGATATCTTGGACTTTTCTGCTGTACACTGCGACTCTCTGGATTTCAGCTCACTACTCACCTATAATATTCACTGCTTAGGTTGGGATTATTTACGTTTGGCCATGTCAGGTTATGCCAGGTTATATTAGAGTATCATATACTTTTATGCTTTGCACTAAAATGCGGACGATTCCTGCGCTCTACCGTGCTCTACCATATTCTGCTTGCCTCTGTGGAAGCCTGTAATAATGGTCGCGGCACATTATGTTTAGCTGTTCTACGTTTGGTTAGGTTAGGTTGGGTCTGGTTAGGTTCGGACATCTTCGACATTTGCGCTATTCTTTGCCATTTGGATACTTTCTGCGCTCCATTGTACACTACTAAACTCTGCTCGACTCTGCGGAGGCTAGCAATTGAGGGCTAGTCACGTTAGGTTCTGACTGGTTACACTTTGTTATGCAAGGTTATGCCAAGTTACATTAGGGTATCATTTACTCTTCTGCTTTACTCTACAATGCGGCCGATTATTGCGCTCTACTGTGCTCTAGCATTTTCTGCTTGCGCCTGGGGAGGCTAGCAGCAGTGCTCTCGGCACGTTGGGTTGAGGAGGGTAATGTTTGGCTGTATTATGCTTGCTTAGGTTAGGATAAGGTAGCATTGACCTTTAAGTTATACACTGCGGTCCTATGGACATCCGCGCTTTACACTTATCGAATACGTTCAGCTTGGCTCTGAGGAGTGCAACAATAGATTTCACGGCACATCGGGAATAGTTAGGTTACTATCGGTTACGTTACATTGGTTAGGTTAGGATATGGTAGCTTTGACTTTTGCGCTGTACACTGCTCTACGTTGAACTTCTGCGCTCTATTGTGCTATGGCATGTTCTGGTTTGATCTGGGAAGGCGACCAATGGTAGTCTCCGTGCGCTAGGTTGAGTTGGGATACACTTGGCGTGGCTGCGTTCGGACAAGCCTGGTTAGGAAAGCTTTGTCCTTTTTGCTACACACTGCTACTCGTAGATGTCTGTGAACTGCGTTGCCCAACTAGCATCTGCTTGCCTCTGTGGAGGCCGGCAATTGTGGTCGTGGCACGTTTGGTTTGGTTATGCTGTGTACGTTTTTGTTACGTTTGGCTCGGTTAGGACACGGTAGCCATTACATTTGTGCTATACATTGCTATTCGGTGAATTTCTGCTTCCTACTGTGCTATAACATATTCTGCCCAGCACTAGGTATGCCAGCAATATTTGCCTCGCCCCGCTACATTGAGTTCCACTGCAGATAGGTTTGGTTATGTCAGGTTAGGATAGGGTACCTTTCACTTTGTGCTTTGCACTGCAATGCGGTGGATGTCTGCGCTCTACCGTGTGCTAATGTTTTCAACTTGGCCCTGAGGTGGCCAGTACTAGTTTTCCCGGCACGTTAATTTGGGTTGCGTTACGTTTGGTTTGGTTAGGTTAGGTCAAGCTCGGTCAGGTTATCTTTGTCTTTCGCGCCATACGCTGCTGTTCGGAAGGTTCTTGCACTCTACTGGGCGCTACTGGATTTTTCCGGGCACGGGGGAGGCCATGAAGAGTGATCGCGGCATGTCATGCTTATCTACGCTACATCTGGTTGGGTTACGTTAGCCATGGTTAGACTTGGATAGCTATCACTTTTGTGCTGTACACCGCGATTCTGTGGATTCCTGCGCTCTACCGTACCCTAATACATTCTGCTCGACCCTGAGGTTGCCAGCAATAGTGGTGTCGGCACCTTGCGTTTAGTCGGGATACGACCGGTTATGTTAGGTTTGGACAGGTTGGGTCATGATATGATTGACTTTTGCGCCACACACTGCTATTGGATGGATTTCTGCTCTCCACTGTGCTCTAATACGTACTGCGTGACACTGGGGAGGCGGGCAATGGTGGTCGCGGCACGTTAGGTTCAGATGGGTTGCGTTTGTTTATGTTAGGTTAAGTTCGGCAAGGATAGCTTTGACGTTCGTGCTGTAAACATTTGTTCGGTGGTTCTGTTCTCGCGACTGTGCTCTGCTATATTCTGCTTGGCACTGGGAAGTCACCAATAGTGGTCGCGGAAAGCTATGTTGTGGTAAGTTACGTTTGGATATGTTAGGTTGGGACGGGTTAGGATACGGTGCTTTGCACTTTTGTGCTTGGCACGGAAATGCGATGGATTTCTGCGCTCTACTGTGCTCTGATATTTTCTACTTGGCTCTTGGGAGACCAGCGGTAGTGGTCGCGACACGTTATGTTGTGTTATACTACATTTGGTTGGGATATGGTAGCTTGGGTTAGGTTAGAATAGCTATCAGCTTTGGGTAATACAAAGCGATTTTATGGATTGCTGCGTTCTACGGTCCTCCAATATGTTCCGCCCCACTCTGCTGAACTCAGCTATAGCGATCGTGGTACGTTAGGCTTAGCTATGTTACGCTTGCTTATGCCAAGATTGTATATATTAGTATAGGATTGCTTTGACTTTTGTGCTGTACACTGCTAATCGGTGCATTTCTGCGCTCTTGTGTGCGCTAGCATGTTCCGCTTGGCTCTTCGGAGGCCAACGATAGAGGTCTCGGCACGTTATATTGAGTTGGGCTATGACTGGTTAGGTTAGGTTAGGTCAGGTATGGTTTGGTCACTTTGACATTTCCGTTGTACACTGCATTGCGGCGAATCTCTGCGTACTACTGCGCTCTAGCACATTCTGCTTGTCTATGTGGAGACCAGAAATTGTGTCCTCATCATGTTAGGTTGAGTTAGGTCACGTTTGTGTATGTTACGTTTGGCTACGTAAAGGTAGGCTACTTTGACTTTTGTGCTATACACCGCTATTCGCTGGATTTCTGCGCTCGAATGTGATCTAATACGCTCTGCTTGTCTCTGTGGTGGCCAGTAATACCGGTCTCGGCACGTTAGTTTTTGTTAGGTTACGCATAGTTGAGTCAGGTTTGGAACGTTGGGGTAGGATTTCTTTGACATTTACGATATACAATGCTATTCGGTGGATTTATGCTACATAGAGTGCCCTAATATGTTCTACTTGACTCTGGGAAGGCCTGCAATATTGGTCTCGTCAGTTTATGTTGTCTTACACTACGTTAGGGTTGGTTAGGTTGGGTGAGCTTATTTCAGGGCACGTTTGAATTTTACGGTATACACTGCAATGCGGTTGACTTCCGTGATCCGCTGTGCTGTTGCATGTTTTGTTTGGCGCCATGGAGGCCCGAAATAGTGGTCTCGGCGCTTTATGTTCGGATATGATACTTATATTTATATATTTGGATGGGTTAGGGAGCGGTAGCTTTAGCTTTTGCGCCATAGACTGCTATTCGGTTTGTTTTTCCTGTCTACTGAGCCCAAATATTTTCTGCTTGCCTCTGTGGAGCCAGCAATAGTGGTCTCGGCGCTTTAGGTTCTGTTATGCTATGTTTGCGTATGGCAAGTTTGGTTATGTTAGTACAGAACTGCTGAGACCTTTGTGCCATTCACTGCAATTAGGTGGACTTCCTTGCTCTACTGCGCTGTAGTATGTTCGGTTTGGCTCCGGGGTGGCCAGTAATAGTGGTCTCGGCACGTTAGTTTGAGATATGTCACGTTCCGTTAGGGTAGTTTATGAAGGTTTGGTTAGGATTTCTTTCACTTTTTTGCTGTAGACTGCTACTCGGTGGACTTCTGCTCTCCACTGTGCTCTAGTATATTCTGCTTGGCTCTCGGGAAGCCAGAAATTGTGGACGGGGGACGTTGTGTTGTGTTAGGATACGTTTGGTTTTGTTACGTTTGGTTATGTTAGGATAGGATAACCTTGACTCTTGTGCTGTACAGTGCGATGAGGCGGATTTCTGCGCTCTACTGTGCTCTAGTATATTCTGCATGGCTCTAGGGAGACCAGCAATATTTGTCTCCGCGCGTTGAGTTGAAAAACGTTACGTACGCTTATGTAACGTTTGCCTAGGTTAGGATAAGGTAGCCTTGCCTTTTGTGCTATACACTTCTGTTCGGCGGATGTTTGCCGTATACTGCGCCCTAACATGCGCTGCTTGGCTCTGGGAAAGCCAGCAATATTGGCCTCGTCGCGCTATGTTGAGTTACACTTCGTTCGGGTCGGTTAGGTTAAGTCACGTGAGGTTAGGGTATCTTCCACTTTTGTGCAATGCTGTGCAATGCGACAGTTTTGTGCGCTCTACTGAGCTCTAGTATACTCTGCTCTGCCCTGAGGGGAGGGGGTGGCTAGCAATAGTGGTCTGGGCGCGTCAGGCTCAGATAGGGTCAGGCTCAGCCTCAGGCTTATGTTACGTTTGATCTTGCTAAGATACGATAACCTTGATATTAGCGCTGTACACTGCTATTCGGCAGATTTCTGCCTTCTAGTGTGCTCTAATATTCCCTGCTGAGCTCTGGAATGGCCAGCAATAATGGTCGCTGTACGATTGCTTTAGTTATGTTATGTCTGTTTACGTAAAGGTTGTATATATTGGGTTATGGTATGTTTGACTTTTGTCCCACACACTGATATTCGGCGGGCCTCTGCATTCTAGTGTGCTCTAGTATGTTTTACATTGCTCTGGGGGGAGGGCAACAATAGCGGTCCCGCACGTTTCGTTGTGCTGGGCAACGGTTCGTCAGGTTAGATTGGGTCAGGTAAGGTATGTATATATTTGACTTTTGTGCTCTACTTTGCTATTCGGTGCATTTCCGCGCTCCACACGGCGCTACTATGCTCCGCCTTGTTCTGGGGATGCGAGCCGTTGTGGTTGCGGCATGTTTGCTCGAGTTAGGTTACGTGCGCTTTGGTTACGTTAGGATAAGCTTGGTCAAGCTGTGTTTGGCTTTTGTGCCATGCACAGCTATTCTATGCATGCCTGCGCCCCAGTGAGCTCTAGTATATTCTGCTTGGCTATGCGGGGACCAGTTGTAGTAGTCACGGTATGTTAGTCTGAGTTAGGTTCCGTACGGTTACGTTTGGTTTGGTTAGGATAGGAGAGGATACCTTTGACTTTTGCGCTATACACTGCTATAAGTTGAATTACTGGGCCCTACTGTGCTCTAGTATGTTCTGCCTCGCTCCAGGAGGCCAACAATGGTGGTATCGGCACGAATGGTTGAATCCGCTTGCGCATGGCATGACTAGGTTCGGATAGGTTTAGTCAGTGTATCTTCAGCTCTTGTGGCATGCACTGCTATTCGGTCGATATCTGTGCATTGCATTGCTCCGCTGGCTTCTCCTTGTCTCTGTGGAGGCCAGTAATAGCGGTCGTGACAAGATTGGTTGAGTTATGCTACGCTTGGTAATGTTCGGTTAGGTTAAGTTTGGTTAGGATTGCAATGACTTCTGTGCTATACACTACGGTACGACGTGTCACTACGCTCTAATGTGTTGTAGTATATTCCGCTTGTCGGAGGGGAGCCAGCAATAGTGATCGCTGCATGTTAGGTGGAGTTAGATTACGTTTGGGTATGTATCGATTGGTCTGGTTAGGGCAGGAAACACATGACCCTTGTGCTATACGCTGTTAATTGATGGGCTTCTGCGCTCTGCTGTGCTCCAGTATATTCTGCCTGTATCTAGGGAGGCCACCGAGAGTGGTCTTGGCACGTCAGGTTTTGCCAGGTTACGTTTGATAATACTACGTTTGGATAGGATATGGGAAGCTAGAACTGTCTTTTGTGCTATACACTACTAATCCGTGGATCTCTTCGCTCTGCATTGCTGTACTATGCTCTGCTTGACCATGGGAATGTCAGTAATAGTGGTCTCGGCACGCTAGCTAGGGTTAGGCTTCCTTTGGTTAGGTTATGATGGTTTGAGTTAGGTTTGGATAACTTTGACATTTCGGCTCTGCACAGCGATAGTATACATATCTGCGCTCTGCTCTCCTCTACTATGTTTTGCTTGGCTCTGGGGAGGCCAGCAATTGTGGACGCGTCACGTTAGGTTGAGATGGGTTACGTTTGGTTTTGTTACATATGGTTACGTTAGGAATGGATAGATCTGACTCTCGTGCTATGCACTGCTATTCGGTGGATTTCTGCGCCCTATTCTGCCACAATATTTTCTGCTTGTCTTTGGGATGCCTGCAATGGCGGTCCAGGCACGTTAGGTTGACATATGCTGCGTTTTGTTAGGATACGTTATCCTGTGTTAGGATTGCATATCGTTGACATTCGTGTTATACGCTGCTCTTCTATGGATTTCTGCTCTCTACTGTGCCCTGGCATGTTCTGCTTGGCACTGGTAGATCCAGCAATAATAGTATCGTCTCGTTTGATTTAGTTTGTCTACGTCTGATTAGGTTAGGCTTTGTCAGGATAGGTTAGGCTATCTTAGGCGTTTGTGCTGTTCGCTGCACTTTGGACGCTTCCGGCGCTCTACCGTGCTCTACTATATCCTGTATGGCCCTGGGGAGGCCAGCGATAGTGGTCGCGGCACGTTATGTTGAGCTAGGCAACAATTGGTTAGGTTACATCAGTTTGGGTTAGGTATGGATAGCTTGGGTTTTTCTTCTATACAGTGTGGTTCTATGGATTTCTGCGCTCTACTCTCCTCTGATACGTTCTGCTCGGCCCTGTGGGGCCAGCTATTGTGGTCGCGTCACGTCTTGTTTTGTTAGGCTCTGTTCTGTTAGGTTACGATGGTTTGCGTTAGGCTTGGATAGATCGGTCTTTTGTGCCGTACACTGATGTTCGGTTGGTTCCTGCTTTCTACACTGCTCTAATATGTTCTGCCCTGCCCTGCGGATGCCAGCAATATTGGTCTCGGCACGTTATATACAGTTAGACTACGTTCGGTTAGGTTAGGTTTGTCTAAGCTTCGACTCTCGTGCTATACATTCTTATTCAGTGTTCTCCTGCGCTCTAATGTGCTCTACTATATTCTGCTCGTTTCTGGGCTTGCCAGCGGTAGTGGTCGCGGCACGTTGTATTCAGTTAGACTACGTTCGGTTAGGTTAGGTTTGTCTAAGCTTCGACTCTCGTGCTATACACTCTTATTCAGTGTTCTCCTGCGCTCCAATGTGCTCTACTATATTCTGCTCGTTTCTGGGCTTGCCAGCGATAGTGGTCGCGGCACGTTATTTCGAGTTATGCTACATTTGGTTAGGTTATGTTATCTTGGGTCAGGATCGGATAGCATTGGCTTTTCTGCTGTAAGCTGCGATTCAATGGATTTATGCGCCACACTCTGCACTTGAATGTTCTGCTTGGCTCTGCCGAGGCCAGCAATTGTTGTGGCGGCACGTTTGGGTTTGGTTACGTTCGGTTGTGTTACGATTGGTCAGGTTAGGATAGGGTACATTTGACTTCTACGCTACATACTGTTTTTCGGTAGATATCTCCGCTTTGCTGCGCTCTAATATGCCCTGCTTTGCTCTGGGCAGTCCAGAAATAGAGGCCGCGTCGTGTTAGGTTGTGTTAGGCTACGCTAGGTTAGTTTACGTTAGCATGGGTAACGTTTCGATTGCTTTGACTTCACTGTTGTACATTGCGGTCCTATGAATTTCTGTGCCCTAATCACAACTAATAAGCTCCGCATGGACCTGGGCAGGCCAACAATATTGGTCGCGGCAAGTTACGTTTAGTAAGATTACGTTCGGTTTGGTTAGGTTTGGTTCGGTTAGGACGAGATAGCTCTGACTTTTCTGCTATACACAGCTCTACGGTGGATTTCTGAGCTCTTTGAAGCTCTACTTCACTTTATTCGAATCTGGGGAGGCCATAAATAGCGGTCGTGGCATGGTTGTTTGAGATAGGTAACGTTTGGTTCGGTTAAGTTAGGTTAGGTTCGGTTAGGATATCTTTGACTCTTGTGCTACACACTGCTATGCGCTGGATTTCTGCGCTCTGCTGTGCTCTTATATGTTAGGCCTCGCTCCGGATAGGCTAGTAATGGTGGTCTCGCCATTTAGGCTGAGATATGCTACGTTTGGCTTGGTTATGTAGGCAATGGTTAGATTTGGATAGCTTCGAATTTTCTGCTATAATCCTACGGATTACTGCACTCTACTCTCCGCTAGTACGCTAGGATAGGCTCTGGGGAATACAGCAATATTGGTTCCGGCACGTTCGGTTAAGTTAGGATGCGTTTGGTTATATTACGTTTGGACAAGTTAGGATATAATACCAGTGACTTTCGTGTTATACACTGTTACTTGGTGAATCTCTGCGCCCTACTGTGCTCTGCTATATTGAGCCTGGCACTGGCGAGGCCAGCAATAGCGGTCGCGGCACGTTAGATTCAGTTAGGCTACGTTCGGTTATGTTGCGATTGGCTAAGTTAGGATAGGACAGCTTCGACTTTTGTGCTGTATACGGCTGTACGGTGGATTTCTGCGGTCTACATGGCTCTAGTATGTCCTGCTTGGCTCTTTGGAAGCCGGCGAATGAGCTCTCGGCACGTTAAGCTGAGGTAGGGTAAGTTTGGTTATTTTAAGTTTGTTCTGGTCTGGTTTGGATATCTTCGACTCTTGTGCTGAACACTTCAATGCGGCGTATTTCTGCCCTCTGCTGTCCTCTACTGCATTCTTCTCGGCTTTTGTGAGGCTAGCTGTCGTTGTCACGGCACGTTAGATTTAGTTAGGTTACTTCGGTTACGTTACGGTTGGTTACGTTAGGAGAGGGTAGCTCGGACCTTCGTGCCATACATTGTTATTCTATGGATTTTAGGGCTCTACTCTCCTCTAAAATATTCTGCTCGTCTCTATGGAGGCCAGCAATAGTGGCCGTGGCACGCTAACTTGTGATATGTTCCGTTTGGGTCTGATACGATTTGTTTGGTTAGGGCACGAAAACTAATACTCTCATGCCAGACACTTTTTCCGGCACGACTTCGCGCTCTACTGCGCCCTAGTGTGCTCTGCTTGGCTCTGGGGATGCCAGCAATTGGGGTCTCTGCACGTAAGTGTTGAGTTATGCTTCGTTTGGTTAGGTTATGTTATTACGTGTTAGGTATGGATATCTTTGACTTTTCTGGTATGCACTGCGGTTCTATGGTTTTTGCGCTCTACTCACCTCTAATACGTTCTGCTAATCTCTGGGGAGGTCATAAATAGTGGTCGCGGTTCGTTAGGTTCAGTTAGGATATGCATGGTTACGTAAGGTTTGGATATGTTAGGATAGCGTAGATTTGACTTTTGTGCTATACATTGCGATTGCGTGGATTTCTTCGCTCTACTCTCCTCTAATATGTTCTGCTCAGCTCCGTGGAGGTCAGCAATGGTGGTCGCTGTTCGCTAGGTTTATTTCGGTTACGCTATGTTTCGTTAGGTTTGGATAGGTTAGGATAGGGTAGATTTGACCTTTGTGCAATACACTGTAATGCGGTGGATTTCTGCGCTCTACTGCCATATAATATTTATTGCTTGGCTCTGGGGAGGCCAGCAATTGTGGTCTAGGCAAGTTAGGCGCAGTTAGTTTACGTTTTGGCTATGTTAGGTTGTGCTGGGTTCGGTTACGATAGCTTTGACTTTCGCACTATACACTGTTATTCGTTGGGTTTTTGCGCTCTAACGTGCTCCAGTATAATGTGTCTGTCGCTGTCGATGCCAGCAATAGTGGTCGCCGCACGTTATGTTGCCTTATGCTACGTTTGGTTAGGCTACGTTAGTTTGGGTTAGGTCCGGATAGCTTTGACATTTCTGCTATACACTGCGTTTCTACTCCTTTTGAGCGCTACTCTCCGCTACTACGTTCAGCTCGGCACTGCGTAGGCCACTAATATTATCTTCGGCCAGTTAGGTTGTGTTCGGTTACGTTCGGTTGTGTTACGCTTTGTCATGTTAGGATACGGTAGCTTTGACTTTTGTGCTATACACTGCGATTCTATGGATTTTAGCACTCTACGTTCCTCTAACAAGTTCTGCTTGCCTCTGAGGATTGCAGCAATAGAGGTCTCGCCATGTTATGTTGAGGTATGTTGCGCTTGGTCATGTTAAAGTTTGATATGTTAGAACAGAATAGCTTTGACTTTTTTGCTAGAACAGCTATCGGAGAATTTCTGCGCCCTACTGTTCTCTAGAATATTCTGCTTGGCCCTGCGGACGCCAGGTATTGTGGACTCGGCACGTTATGCTGTGCTACGCTACGTTTGGTTAGTATAGGTATGGTTATATTTGGTAAGGATATCTTTGACATTTGTGCTATAGACAGATATTTGGACTATCTCAGCGTCCTACATTGTTCTGCTATACTCTGCTTAGCTCCAGCGAGGCCATCAATATCGGTCGTGGCACGGCAGGTTGGGTTACGTTACGTCCGCTTATGTTACGCTTGGTTAGGTAAGGATAGGGTTGGTTCGACTTCTGTGCTTTACACTGATACTCGGTGGATTTCTGCGCTCTACATTGTTCTACTGTACCCTGCCCCACTCTTGTGAGACCAGCCGTTGTGGCCTCGGCACGTTAGGTTAAGTCTGGCGACGTTTGGTTAGGTTGCGTTGGTTTTGGTTAGGTTTGGATTGCTTTGCCTTTCGTGGGGTAGACTGTTGTTCTTTAGAGTTGTGCAGCCTGCTGTGCTCAAGTGTGTTCTGCATGGCTCTGGGTAGGCCAGAGACAGTGATCTCGGCACTTCGTTTGAGACGTATAACGTTCCGTTACGTTCCGTTACGTTACGTTAGGACAGTGTAGCTATGACATTTTTGCTGTTTACCGCCATTTGGCGGATTTCGGCGCTCTACATTGCTCTAATATGCCGTGCTTGTCTCTGTGGATGCCAGCAATAGTGGCTGCGGCACGATAAGTTGAGTAATATTATGTTTGGTTTGGTTAGGTTCGGTTAGGTTAGGACGGGATAGCTTTGACTTTTGCGCTATACTCCGCTCCTCAGTGCATTACTGCGCTCTCCGTTGCTCTACCGTACTTCATTCGACTTTGGGGAGGCCACCAATGGCGTTCGTGGCACGGTAGTTTGAGTTACGCTGCGTTCGTATAGGTCTCACTTTGTTAGGTTTGGTTAAGATACCTCTGACCCTTTTGCTATACACTGCTCTCTGGTGGCCTTCTGAGCACTACTGTGACCTAGTATATTAGGGTTGGCTATGGGGAGGCCAGCAGTAGTGATCTCTACACAAAGGTTATGTTAGGCTGCGTTTGGTAATGTTAGATTTGGTCGGGTTATGTTAGGATGGCTCAGACTTATGTGTTCAACACTGATATCCTATGGACCTGTGTACTCTGCTATGTTATATAATATTCCTCCTGTCTCTGGGGAATCCAGAAATAGCGGTCGCGGCGTGTTAGGTTTAGCTACTCTACGCTTGGTTAAGTTATGTTATGTCTGGTTAGATTTGGATAACATTGAGCGTTGTGCTATAAATTGCTATCTGGCGTCTCCCTGCGCTCTACTGTGCTCTGCTTTACTCTGCTTGCCTCTCTTGAGGCCAGCAATAGTAGTCGTGGCACCACATGTTGGGCTACGTTACGTTTGGTCATGTCAAGTTAGTCAGGTTAGAGATTGAAGCTTTCACTTTTGCGCTATGCGTTGATTTTCGGTAGATTCCTGCTCTCTACTGTGCTCCAGTATGTCCTGCTTTGCTCTGGGGAGGCCAGCAACAGAGGTCTGGGCACGTTAGTTTGAGTTAGGTTACGATCGGTTATGCTATGTTTGGTTATGTTATTCCAGGACAGCTTTAACTTTCGTGCTTTAAACACCTAATACGTGCATTTACGCGCACTACTTTGCTCTAATATTATCTGCTTTGCTCTGGAGAGGCCAGAAGCCGCGGCCGCGGCTCGCTAAGTTGCGTTAGGCTACGTTTGCTTGTGTTACGTTTGGTTAGGTTAGTATAGGTTAACTTCGACCATTGTGTTACACACTGCTGCTCGGTGGACCTCTAGGCTTCCCGTTGCTGTACTATACTCCACTCGTCTCTGGGGACGCCAGCAACGGCGGTCGTCGCACGACAGGTTGAGTTAGGTTACGTTTGTCCAGTTCATGTTAGCGTGGGTAAGGCCTGCATAGATTCGACTTTTCTGCTTTAAGCAGCGTCTCTACCAATCCCGGCGCCCTACTCTCCTCTAATATGTTCTGCATGACCCTGCAAGGCCAGCAATGGTGGTCGCGGCACGATAGGTTGTGTTCGATTACTTGTGGTTGGGTTAGGTTTCGCTGGGTTTGGCAGTGGTAGCTCTGACTCCTGTGCTTCATACTCCTATACGCTAGATATCCGCACTGTGCATTGCTCTACTAGCATCTGCTTGCCTCCGCGGAGGACAGCAACGGCGGTCGCGCAACGTTAGGTTATGTTATGTTACGTTTAGTTATGTTAGGAGGGGATAGCTTCGACTTTTTTGCTGCACATTGCTATTCCGTTGATTTCTGTGCTTTGCTGCGCTCTAGTATACTCTGCTTGGCTCTTGGGACGCCAGCAACAGAGGCCTAGGTACCATAGTTTGAGCTGGATCACGCTTGGTTATATTATGCTTGTTTACGTTAGGCTAGGATAGTTTTGACTCTTGTGCTATAGACTGCAATTCGTTGAATTTATGCGATCTACATTGCCCTGCTGTACTCTGCTTGTCTCCCGGGAGGCCAGCAGTAGTCGTTGTCTCACGTTAGGGTGAGATTGATTACGTTTGGTTTGGTTAGGGAACGTTGCGTTAGGTTGGGTTATCTTTGACTATTGTGACACACACTGTCATTCTATGGACTTCCGCTATCCTCCGTGCGTCTAACATTCCCTTCTCGACCCTCGGGATGCGAGCAATAGCAGTCGTGGTACGTTTGGCTGAGTTAGCTTACGTTTGGTTGCGTCAGGTTAGGGTATGTTTGGTCCGGGTAGCTCTGACTTTCGTGATATGCCTAGTTACTCGGCCAATTCCTGCCGTCCACAGTGCTCTACTCCTATCTGATAGACCGTGGGGTGGCCAGCAATAGTGATCGCGGCAGGTTACGTTGAGCTTTGCTACTATAGGTTACGTTATGTTAGCTTCGGTTAGGTTTGGATACCTTCGACTTTTCTGCTGTATACTGCGATCCTATGTAGTTCTGCGCCCTACACTCCTCTAATATATTCTGTTTGGCTCTGGTGAGGCCAGCAATATTGGTGGCGGCACGTTGGATTGAGATTGGCTACGTTTCGTTGTGTTACGATAGGTTATGTTCGGAGAGGGTATCGCTGACCTTTGTGCTACATACTGCCTTCCAGTGGATTTCTCCGCTCTACCGTGCTCCAACATGCTCTACTTTGCTCTGGGGCGGCCAGTCATAGTGGTCGCGGCATGTGGTGTTATGTTGGGTTACGTTCGGTTATTTCATGATTGCGTGGGTAAGGTTTGGCTAGCATTGCTTTTTCTGCTATACACTGCGATTCTACGAGGCCCTGCGCCCTTATCCACTATAATATGCTCTGCATGACCCTGGGGATCCCATCAATAGTGGCCGCCGAAAGTTAGGCTGCGTTAGATTATGTTTGGCTTGGTTAGGTTAGGCTGGGATAGGATGGGATAGCTATGATTCTTGAGCTGCACACTGCAATTCTGCGAGATTCTGCGTCTTATTGTGTGCTATTGCACCCTACTTGTCTCCGGTGATGCCAGGAAGAGTGGCCGCGGTTCGTTAGGCAGAGCAATGTTACGCCTGGATTTGTTAGGTTAGGAAAAGTTTGGTTAGGGTTCCTTTGTCTTTTGTTCTACACACTGCAGTCCGTTGGATTACTGCCATCAGCTGCGCTCTAGCATATTTTGCTTGGCTTTGGGGAGGCGAAGCAATGGTGGACCCGGCACGTTAGGTTGATTAAGGCTAGGTTCGGTTCTGTTACGTTTGGCTGAGTTTGGATAGGGTAGCTTCGACTATTGTCCCATGCAGAGCGATTCTATGGACTCTTGCACCTTACTCTCCTCCAATATGCTTTGCTTGGCCATGAGAAGGGCAGCTGTTGCTGTCTCGGCACGATAGTGTGTGTACGATACGTTTGCCTAGGTTGGGACAGGATAGCCTTGACTTTTCTGCTATACACTGCAATGCAGTCGATTTCCACGCACCGCTGTGCTCTAATATCCCATGCGTGGCTCTAGGGATCCTAGCAATATCGGTCTGGTCACGATAGGTTTTGTTAGATTTCGCTTGGCTAGGTTAGGGTAGTCTGGGTTAGGCCAGGGCAGCTTTGACTTTTCTGCAATACATTGCCAATAAATGGACATGTGCGCCCCACGCTCCTCTAAGATGTTCTGCTTGGCGATGTGGATGCCAGCAATGGTGCACTTGGCTCGTTAGGTTTTGTTAGCCTACGTTTGGTTATGATAGTATAGGTCAGGTTCGGTTAGGATGTCTTTGACTTTTGTGCTATACAGTACTAGCTGGAGGCTTTCCGTTCTCTACTGTGGTCTAGTATATTCTGCTTGTCTCTGGGTAGGCCCGCAATACGGGTCTCGGCACGTTAGGTTAAGATATGTATCGTTCGCTTATAATACGTTTGGATAGGTTAGGATAGGATTTATTTGGCTTTTTTGCTATAGGCGGCTGCTCGGTAGATTTCTACCCACTAGATGGCTTTACTATACTCTGCTCGATTCTGGGGAACAGTAGTAGTGATTTCGGCTCGTTAGGTTGTATTATGTTGCGTTTGGTTGGTTTACGTTATTGTGGGTTAGGTTTGGATACCTTTGACATATGTTGTATACACTGTTCTCCGGTAGATTCCTGCGTTGCACTGTGCTCTTGTGTATTCTGCTTGGCTCTGTGGATTCATGCAATAGAGGTATCTGCACGTTAGGTTGAGTTAAGCTACGTTCGGTTGCGTTACATTTGGTTACCTTAGAAGAGGTTAGCTTCGACTCTTGTGCTACGCACTGCTATTCCTGCGTTGCACTGTGCTCTTGTGTATTCTGCTTGGCTCTGTGGATTCATGCAATAGAGGTGTCTGCACGTTAGGTTGAGTTAAGCTACGTTCGGTTGTGTTACGTTTGGTTACCTTAGAAGAGGTTAGCTTCGACTCTTGTGCTACGCACTGGGGTTCTATGGAGATCTGCGCTCTACTCTCCTCTAGTATATTCAGCTTCAGTCGGGGGAGGGCAGCAATAGTGGTTGCGGCACGTTAGGTTGAGCTTGGTTACGTTTGGTGGTGTTACGATTGGTTAGGTGAGGATATGTTAACATTGACTTTTGTGCTGCGCACTTCTTTTCGGAGGATTTCTACGCTCTAGTGTGCTCTAATATGTTCTACGTTGCACTTGGGAGGACAGAAAGGGCGGCCGCGGCATGTTAGGTTAAGCTATGTTACGTTTGGCTATTTTATGTTATCATGGGTAAGGTCTGGATAGCTTTGATTTTTCTGCTATGCACTGCGATTCTATCGACTTCTGCCCATATTCACCTACAATATGCTCTGCATGGCTCCGAGGAGGCCACCAATAATGGTCGCGGCTCGTAAGGTTGAGTTTTATTATGCTTAGCTTTGTAAGGTTGGTTTGGGTTAGGATGGGATAGCCATGATTTTCATGATGCACATGGAAATTCTATGGACTTCTGCGCCCTATTATGCTCTGTCACACTCTGCTTGCCTGCAGGCATGCCAGGAATAGTGGCCGCGGCAGGATAGGCTGAGCTATGCTTCGCCTGATTCGGTGACTTTTGGTTAGATTAAGAAGGGATATCTCCGTCTTTTTTCTATACACTGCCATGCGGTGTATTTCTGCGCTCCACCTCGCTCAAATATGCTCTGCTTGGCTCTGCGGAAGACAGAAATACTAACCTCGGCTCCTAATGCTGAGTTATGCTACGTTCGGTTGGGTTAGGCTTGCACATGTTGGGTTAGGGTATCCCCACTTTTGTGCTATTCAATGCAATGCGATTGGTTACTGCGCTCTACTGTGCTCTAGAACATTTTGCTTGGTTCTGTGGAGGATGGTAATACTGATCTCTGCACGCTTGGTTGAGATAAGCTACTTTCGGTCATGTTACGTATGGTTCTGTTAGGATAGGGTATCTTCGACTATTGCGGTATGCTCTGCGGTTCTAAGTATCCCTGAGCTCTTCCCTCCACTAATATGTTCTACTTGGCCCTGTGGAGTGCAACAATAGTGGCCTCGGTACGTAAGGGTGAGTTAGGTTACGTTTGGTCAGGTTAGAACACGGTAGGTATGACTTTTGCGCTATACACTGCTATACAGTTGATTTCTGCGCCTTACAGTGCTCTAATATGTTCTTCGATCTGGGGTGGCTGGCAATGTTGTTCGCTGCACGTTTGGTTGCGTCAAGTTACGTTGTGTTTGGTTAGGTAAGGTTGAGTTTGGTGATGGTGGTTTTGACGTTTGCGCTATATACGTCTATTTGGTGGACGTCTACGCCCCACTGTGCCGTAGTATATTCTGCTTGACTATGGGGAGGCCGGCAGTAGTGCTCTAGTCATGTCAAGTTTGGTTAAGTTAGGATAGGATGGCTGTGACTTTCGCGGCATACACTGACATTAGGCGGATTTCTGCGCTCTACATTTCTCAATATACTCTGCCTTTCTCTGGGATGGCCAGCTGTACTAGTCTCGGAACTTCGTGTTGAGTCATACTACGTTCGGATAGGTTAGGCTAGGCCAAGCTTGGTTAGGATAGCTTTTACTTTTGTGCCATGCACTGCAATGCGGTGGGTTACTGCGCTCTTCTGTACTCCTGTACATTCTACGTGGTTCTGGAGAGGATGGTAATAGTGGCCTCCTCACGTTAGGTTTAATTATTGTACGTTTGGTTTGGCTATGTTGGCTTTGGTTAGGTTAGGGTAGCTTTGCCTCTCGTGGCATAATATGTTGTTCGGTGGATTTCTGCGCTCCACTCTGCTCTAGAATGTACTGCTTGGCTCTGGGGAGGCCAGCAATAATGGCCTTGGCAAGTCAGATTTAGAGCCATAACGGTTTGTTATGTTACATTTGGTAAGGTTATGGTATGATAGCCTTGCCTCTTACGCTACACGCCAATACTCAGTGGATTTCTTCGCCCTACACTGCTCTACAATAATATCTTCGATTCTGGGGAGGCCGGTAATTAGAGGCTTCGGCACGTTTGGGTGAGATATGCTACGTTCGGTTAGGATGTGTTAGTTTCTGTTAGGTTATGGTAGCTTCGCCTTACGTGGCATGAACTGTTGCTCGGTGGATTGCTGCGCTCCGCTGTGATCCAGAGCGTTCTGCTTGTCCCCGGGGAGGCCACATATAGTGGTATCGACACGTTAGGTTGAAGTATATAACGTTTGGTTATGTTACGTTTGGTTAGGTTAGTAGAGGATGGCATTGACCTTTGTGCTGTACACGGCCATGCGGCTGATTACTGTGCTCTAATATGTCCTGTTTGGCTCCGTGGAGGCTAGCAATGCTTGTCTCGGCACCTAATATTCAGTTAGGCTACGTTCGGTTCGGTTATGTTAGGACAGATTATGTTATGATACCTTCCACTTTTGTGCTGTACACGGCAATGCCGTGTATTACTGTACTCTACTGTGCTCTAATATGTTCTGCTTTGCTTTGGGGAGCTCAGTAACAGTGGCCTCGGCACGTTAGGTTGGGTTAGTGTAGGTTGGATATGTCGTGCTTGGCTATGTTAGGCAATGATAACTATAACTGTTGTGCTATGCACTGCTATTCGGTGGATTTCTACGCTCTACTGTAATCCAGTATTCTCTACTTTGATCTTGGGAGGCCATCAATTGCGTCTGCGGCGCGTTATGCTTGGTTAGGATGCCTTTGGCTATGTTACGTCTGTTTACGTTAGGATAGGATATCTTTGACTTTGGCGCTAAACACTTCGATTCGGCGGATTCCACTGCTGTTCGTTGCTCTCCTATAGACTACTCAACCCTGGGGCGGCCAGCAACGACGGTCCTGGAACGATTGGTTTAGTCTGGTAACGTTTCGTTATGCTAGGTTTGGTTAGGCTTGGTCAGGATGTCTTTGACTTTTGTGCTGTAATCTGCCATTCAGTGAACTTCTGAGATCTACTGTGCTCTAGTATGACCAGCTTGGCTATGGGAAATATCCCTGAGCTCTGCCCTCCACTAATATGTTCTACTTGGCCCTGTGGAGTGAAACAATAGTGGCCTCGGTACGTAAGGGTGAGTTAGGTTACGTTTGGTCAGGTTAGAACACGGTAGCTATGACTTCTGCGCTATACACTGCTATACAGTTGATTTCTGCGCTTTACAGTGCTCTAATATGTTCTTCGATCTGGGGAGGCTGGCAATGTTGTTCGCTGCACATTTGGTTGCGTCAAGTTACGTTGTGTTTGGTTAGGTTAGGTTGAGTTTGGTGATGGTGGTTTTGACGTTTGCGCTATATACGTCTATTTGGTGGACGTCTACGCCCCACTGTGCCGTAGTATATTCTGCTTGACTATGGGGAGGCCGGCAGTAGTGCTCTAGTCATGTCAAGTTTGGTTAAGTTAGGATAGGATGGCTGTGACTTTCGCGGCATACACTGACATTAGGCGGATTTCTGCGCTCTACATTTCTCAATATACTCTGCCTGCCTCTGGGATGGCCAGCTATACTAGTCTCGGAACTTCGTGTTGAGTCATACTACGTTCGGATAGGTTAGGCTAGGCCAAGCTTGGTTAGGATAGCTTTTTCTTTTGTGCCATGCACTGCAATGCGGTGGGTTACTGCGCTCTTCTGTACTCCTGTACATTCTACGTGGTTCTGGAGAGGATGGTAATAGTGGCCTCCTCACGTTAGGTTTAATTATTGTACGTTTGGTTTGGCTATGTTGGCTTTGGTTAGGTTAGGGTAGCTTTGCCTCTCGTGGCATAATATGTTGTTCGGTGGATTTCTGCGCTCCACTCTGCTCTAGAATGTACTGCTTGGCTCTGGGGAGGCCAGCAATAATGGCCTTGGCAAGTCAGATTTAGAGCCATAACGGTTTGTTATGTTACATTTGGTAAGGTTATGGTATGATAGCCTTGCCTCTTACGCTACACGCCAATACTCAGTGGATTTCTTCGCCCTACACTGCTCTACAATAATATCTTCGATTCTGGGGAGGCCGGTAATTAGAGGCTTCGGCACGTTTGGGTGAGAT